>NC_064638.1:1215822016-1216127097 GCF_023864345.2 Schistocerca serialis cubense | reverse complement strand
ACGATCCGAAGCAGCGGTCGCCACGTGCATGGGGGCTTAATTAAATACGATTGAAAATATTTTTAGATTTTTTGTTTTTAGTAGCTGTCTGTCCGATTACGCTATTCTCGTAAACGGTTGGCCCTGACTAGAATTATTACGCAATCTGACTGCAACAAACAATGAAAGAAAATTTTCGTAAACACAGTTAATTAATTAAGTCCCCAGCAACTATAAAACCTACAAAACCAATAAGCACAAGAGTAACTGTTCTGTATGTGGGAGTGTGACTCAACGTACACATCTGGCACGGTTCTTCTCCAACAAGACAAGAATTTTTAAATACCAATTATACTGATGTGATAAAAGAAAATTAGAAAAACTATAATTACGCAAGAAAACCAGAATTCACTATAATACAAGAACACAAGCCAGATGCTTTGTTGACTGAACCTGTAATGACGCATTATTTCAGACACACAAATAATAAAAGAACATTGTAGTTTTTACCTTCATATGTATTGACGAAATGCACTCTGATCATTACAATAACATCTGCTATCTCTCCCATCAAATAACTGGATAAAACATGGAACAAACACTCCTAACTACAACATCTCGACAAGCCTTGCCCACTAGCACATCTCAACACGAACTGTCTTCTACGAGCTCTGCCCACGCACTGACTTCTACGAGTTCTTAACAGGCACTGACTACTACGAGCTCTCAACAAGCACTCACTACTACTAGCTCTGCCCACGCACTCTGGAGGCGGCTTAATAATACTCTTTGGCGCAATCTCTGGCGCAGTGGCTCAGTGTAGCCACCTTTCATATGCCCCTCCTCCACAGGCCAGAATTTGATGGTATTTTTGCCAGCATTGGTGGTGAAAATACCACCAAATTCGTCCACAAAAATACAGGCAAAAATAAAAGATAATAGTAATACCTAAATATCACATAATTAGTTAAAGTTTGGCTTTGCACTGACCTTTCAATAACCTAATATATAAAATACAGTAGGCAATACAAATTCTTTTCTTACATGTGGCTTTACATAATAGTCTACACAATACATAAAAAAAATCAGTTTATACAAATGTTCACATAAAATGCTTTCAATGATTAGTTTATACAAAAAAAGACATCAACAGGTGACATCTTTTCAGTAGAAGCAGTCCATCAGTGGCACCCAGTAAAGTTTAGCAGGTACACCCAGCAACAAGTCACATTAGTTCAGTAGAAGCAATCCATCAGAGGCACCCAGCAATGTTGAGCAGGTGCAAACAGCAACAAGTGACATCATTTCAGTAGAAACAGTTCATCAGTTGCACCCAGCAATGTTGAGCAGGTGCAGACACCAACAAGTGACATCATTTCAGTAGAAACAGTCCATCAGTTGCACCCAGCAATGTTGAGCAGGTGCAGACACCAACAAGTGACATCATTGTCTTGTGACAGCCAGAGCAAGAGCACCAGCAGCAGCGAGTACTGTTTGTATAAAGCGTTTTTGTACTTATTTGCTGCGCTTAGCTTTTAAATAGTTTTTCTGGGAAAACCTAGCGTAGTTTTCGCGTCTCGTATTTCAGTGAGTGTTTCTTGATTATCAGAGTAGCTCATCAGAAGATTATCTTGGGAATTTGTCACCGTATAGAGTAGGGTAAACATAGTCATGTGTAGGGACTGTGGTTGTTGTGAGCGGACGCAAGGAGAATTGGCCACTCTTCGGGGGCACGTGGAGGCTTTGTCTGTTAGGCTCATCGAGCTCGAGGCGCAGGCGTCGGCTCGTAGTGGCGTTGGGGCAACTGTGGTGAGACCTATGCCTACTTCGGTGGCCTTGGAATCACATGGAACCCCTGATGTCGCTGCGTCTTCCGGCAGTGAGCATCTTACCGGTCAGCCATCACTCCAGGGTGAATGGCGGACAGTGGTGGGCTCGCGCGTGCCTGGCCGAAAGGCGAAGGTGGGATCTGGCCGCGTGGCAGCTGCCTTACCCCTTTCCAACAGGTACGGGGTGCTTCCTAGTGGTGATGACATCGTTTCCGAGCCACCACAAGATGCCTCGCCTGTTGGGCCAGTGGCCGATTCTCCGGCAAGGTCCCGACAGTCACAGAGGGCGGGCCTATTAGTTATAGGGAGCTCCAATGTTAGGCGGGTTATGGAGCCCCTCAGGAAAATAGCGGGTAGGTCGGGGAAGAATGCCAGTGTGCACTCGGTGTGCTTGCCGGGGGGTCTCGTCCGTAATGTGGAGGAGGCCCTTCCGGCAGCTATTGAACGCACTGGGTGTGACCGGCTGCAGATAGTAGCACATGTCGGAACGAATGACGCCTGCCGCTTGGGTTCTGAAGCCATCCTTGGTTCCTTCCGGCGGCTGGCTGATTTGGTGAAGACAACCAGCATCGCACGCGGAGTGCAAGCTGAGCTTAATATCTGCAGCATAGTGCCCAGAGTCGATCGCGGTCCTCTGGTTTGGAGCCGTGTGGAGGGTCTAAACCAGAGGCTCAGACGACTCTGCGACTATAATGGTTGCAAATTCATCGACCTCCGTTATTGGGTGGAGAACTGTAGGGCCCCCCTAGACAGGTCAGGCGTGCACTACACACCAGAAGCAGCTACTAGGGTAGCAGAGTACGTGTGGCGTGCACACGGGAGTTTTTTAGGTTAGAGGGACCCCCCCTTGGGCGAAACGATAAAATACCTGACGGCTTACCAGAGAGGACATTATCATCGTTGATAAAGAACGTCCGTCCTCAGAGACCAAAAACAGGAAAAGTTAACGTACTATTGGTAAACTGCAGGAGTATCCAGGGCAAGGTTCCTGAATTAGTATCTCTTATTGAAGGAAATAGTGCGCATATACACTGCTGGAAATTGAAATAAGAACACCGTGAATTCATTGTCCCAGGAAGGGGAAACTTTATTGACACATTCCTGGGGTCAGATACATCACATGATCACACTGACAGAACCACAGGCACATAGACACAGGCAACAGGGCATGCACAATGTCGGCACTAGTACAGTCTATATCCACCTTTCGCAGCAATGCAGGCTGCTATTCTCCCATGGAGACGATCGTAGAGATGCTGGATGTAGTCCTGTGGAACGACTTGCCATGCCATTTCCACCTGGCGCCTCAGTTGGACCAGCGTTCGTGCTGGACGTGCAGACCGCGTGAGACGACGCTTCATCCAGTCCCAAACATGCTCAATGGGGGACAGATCCGGAGATCTTGCTGGCCAGGGTAGTTGACTTACACCTTCTAGAGCACGTTGGGTGGCACGGGATACATGCGAACGTGCACTGTCCTGTTGGAACAGCAAGTTCCCTTGCCGGTCTAGGAATGGTAGAACGATGGGTTCGATGATGGTTTGGATGTACCGTGCACTATTCAGTGTCCCCTCGACGATCACCAGTGGTGTACGGCCAGTGTAGGAGATCGCTCCCCACACCATGATGCCAGGTGTTGGCCCTGTGTGCCTCGGTCGTATGCAGTCCTGATTGTGGCGCTCACCTGCACGGCGCCAAACACGCATACGACCATCATTGGCACCAAGGCAGAAGCGACTCTCATCGCTGAAGACGACACGTCTCCATTGGTCCCTCCATTCACGCCTGTCGCGACACCACTGGAGGCGGGCTGCACGATGTTGGGGCGTGAGCGGAAGACGGCCTAACGGTGTGCGGGACCGTAGCCCAGCTTCATGGAGACGGTTGCGAATGGTCCTCGCCGATACCCCAGGAGCAACAGTGTCCCTAATTTGCTGGGAAGTGGCGGTGCGGTCGCCTACGGCACTGCGTAGGATCCTACGGTCTTGGCGTGCATCCGTGCGTCGCTGCGGTCCGATCTCAGGTCGACGGGCACGTGCACCTTCCGCCGACCACTGGCGACAACATCGATGTACTGTGGAGACCTCACGCCCCACGTGTTGAGCAATTCGGCGGTACGTCCACCCGGCCTCCCGCATGTCCACTATACGCCCTCACTCAGAGTCCGTCAACTGCACATACGGTTCACGTCCACGCTGTCGCGGCATGCTACCAGTGTTAAAGACTGCGATGGAGCTCCGTATGCCACGGCAAACTGGCTGACACTGACGGCGGCGGTGCACAAATGCTGCGCAGCTAGCGCCATTCGACGGCCAACACCGCGGTTCCTGGTGTGTCCGCTGTGCCGTGCGTGTGATCATTGCTTGTACAGCCCTCTCGCAGTGTCCGGAGCAAGTATGGTGGGTCTGACACACCGGTGTCAATGTGTTCTTTTTTCCATTTCCAGGAGTGTAGTATTAGGAAAGGAAAGTTGGTTAAAACCGGAAGTGAACAGTAACGAAATCCTAGACACAGAATGGAATATATACCGCAAGGATAGGATAAACGCCAATGGTGGAGGAGTATTTATAGCAGTAAAGAATTCAATAATATCCAGTGAAGTTATTAGCGAATGCGAATGTGAAATAATCTGGGTTAAGTTAAGTATGAAAGGTGGGTCAGATATGATAGTCGGATGCTTCTATAGACCACCTGCATCAGCAACCGTAGTAGTTGAGCGCCTCAGAGAGAACCTGCAGAACGTCGTGAAGAAGTTTCGTGATCATACTATTGTAATAGGGGGAGACTTCAATCTACCAGGTATAGAATGGGATAGTCACACAATCAGAACTGGAGCCAGGGACAGAGACTCTAGTGACGTTATCCTGACTGCCTTGTCCGAGAATTACTTCGAGCAGATAGTTAGAGAACCAACTCGTGAAGCTAACGTTTTAGACCTCATAGCAACAAATAGACCGGAACTTTTCGACTCCGTGAATGTAGAAGAGGGTATCAGTGATCATAAGTCAGTGGTTGCATCAATGACTACAAGTGTAATAAGAAATGCCAAGAAAGGAAGGAAAATATATTTGCTTAACAAGAGTGATAGGGCACAAATCGCAGAATATCTGAGTGACCACCATCAAACGTTCATTTCTGAGGAAGAGGATGTGGAACAAAAATGGAAAAAATTCAGAAACATCGTCCAGTACGCCTTAGATAAGTTCGTACCGACTAAGGTCCAAAGCGAGGGGAAAGATCCACCGTGGTATAACAATCATGTACGAAAGGTACTACGGAAACAAAGAAAGCTTCATCATAGGTTTAAGAGTAGTCGAATCATAGCTGATAAGGAAAAGCTGAACGAAACGAAAAAGAGCGTAAAGAGAGCAATGAGAGAAGCTTTCAACAAATTCGAACATAAAACATTGGCAAACAATCTAAACAAGAACCCTAAAAAGTTTTGGTCATATGTAAAATCGGTAAGCGGATCTAAATCCCCTATTCAGTCACTCGTTGACCACGATGGCACCGAAACAGAGGACGACCGAAGAAAGGCAGAAATACTGAATTCAGTGTTCCGAAACTGTTTCACTGCGGAAAATCGTAGCACGGTCCCTGACTTCAGCCGTCGCACGGACGCCAAAATGGAAAATATTGAAATAAACGATATCGGAATTGAAAAACAACTGCTATCACTTAGTAGCGGAAAAGCATCCGAATCAGACGAGATACCCTTAAGATTCTACAGTGATTATGCTAAAGAACTTGCCCCCTTTCTATCAGCAATTTATCGTAGATCGCTGGAAGAACGTAAAGTACCTAGCGACTGGAAGAAAGCGCAGGTCGTTCCCATTTTCAAGAAGGGTCATAAATCAGATGCGAATAATTATAGGCCTATTTCGCTTACGTCAATCTGTTGTAGAATAATGGAACATGTTTTGTGTTCTCGTATTATGACGTTCTTAGATAATACAAATCTCCTTCATCATAACCAACATGGATTCCGCAAACAGAGATCATGTGAAACTCAGCTCGCCCTATTTGCCCAAGAAATTCACAGTGCCGTAGACACTGGCGAGCAGATTGATGCCGTATTCCTGGACTTCAGGAAGGCATTTGATACGGTTCCGCACTTACGTTTAGTGAAAAAAATACGAGCTTACGGAATATCGGACCAGGTTTGTGATTGGATTCAGGATTTCCTAGAAGAAAGAACACAACATGTCATTCTTAACGGTTCAAAATCTGCAGATGTAGAGGTAATTTCGGGAGTACCGCAGGGAAGCGTGATAGGACCTTTATTGTTTA
Organism: Schistocerca serialis cubense; assembly: GCF_023864345.2. Lineage (NCBI taxonomy): Eukaryota > Metazoa > Arthropoda > Insecta > Orthoptera > Acrididae > Schistocerca > Schistocerca serialis. The sequence continues at coordinate 1,216,120,999 of NC_064638.1, read as the reverse complement.
CAATATACATAAATGACTTAGTTGGCAACATCGGTAGCTCCGTGAGGCTATTTGCAGATGACACGGTTGTCTACAAGAAAGTAGCAACATCAGAAGACTCGTACGTACTCCAGGAGGACCTGCAGAGGATTAATGCATGGTGCGACAGCTGGCAGCTTTCCCTAAACGTAGATAAATGTAATATAATGCGCATACATAGGGGCAGAAATCCATTCCAGTACGATTATGCCATAGGTGGTAAATCATTGGAAGCGGTAACGACCGTAAAATACTTAGGAGCTACTATCCGGAGCGATCTGAAGTGGAATGATCACATAAAACAAATAGTGGGAAAAGCAGGCGCCAGGTTGAGATTCATAGGAAGAATTCTAAGAAAATGTGACTCATCGACGAAAGAAGTAGCTTACAAAACGCTTGTTCGTCCGATTCTTGAGTATTGCTCATCAGTATGGGACCCTTACCAGGTTGGATTAATAGAAGAGATAGACATGATCCAGCGAAAAGCAGGGGGATTCGTTATGGGGACATTTAGTCAGCGCGAGAGCGTTACGGAGATGCTGAACAAGCTCCAGTGGCGGACACTTCAAGAAAGGCGTTACGCAATACGGAGAGGTTTATTATCGAAATTACGAGAGAGCACATTCCGGGAAGAGATGGGCAACATATTACTACCGCCCACATATATCTCGCGTAATGATCACAACGAAAAGATCCGAGAAATTAGAGCAAATACGGAGACTTACAAGCAGTCGTTCTTCCCACGCACAATTCGTGAATGGAACAGGGAAGGGGGGATCAGATAGTGGTACAATAAGTACCCTCCGCCACACACCGTAAGGTGGCTCGCGGAGTATAGATGTAGATGTAGATGTAGATTTCAGCAGAAGCAGTTCCATCTGTGGCACCCAGTAAAGTTGCAGAGGTACACACAGCAACAAGTCACATTAGTTCAGTAGAAGCAGTTCATCAGTGGCACCCAGCAATGTTGAGTAGGTGCAGACAGCAAGAAGTGACTTCATTTCCATACAAGTAGTCCATCAGTTGCACCTAGCAATGATGAGCAGGTCCAGAGAGCAGTCCATGATATTCACTATCACTAATCACACTGTTCATCAGCAGAAACTAAACATGTCCTAGTGACACCAATCATGTAGATAAAGTACAAGTAACAGTACATAATATTCACTATCACTTATCACTCAGTTCATCAGCAGAAATTACTCATTCCTAAGTGTCACACATTACGTTGAAAAGTGCAGGTAACAGTTCATAATATTTACCATCACTAATCAGACAGTTCAGGCATGAACAATAGTTTGAATACACATACAAATGCTTGTACAATGCTCTTACACTAAACATACAAATTCTAATAAACACACAAATGATATCAGATAATTGTCGTAGTAACAATTACAAATACACAAATATCAGTAAACCTACAATATTTTTGGGTGTCAGTGCAAGCCACAACAAACAAATAAAATAATATTTAAGAAATAGGTGGGTAGGATTAGGAAAGGAAAATACACAAAACACACTCATTCTTCTTTCATCCACATTAAGTACTACTGTGTAACTGAATAGTGTTAACTGTGTAAATGCAATTCTGTCAAAATCTGATGTTCATCATGTGTATCAAGTAGTAGTGGCAGCAACGTATAACAGTCAATAATAGTTAAGTCAACGTCATAGTCATCATGTCAAGACCAATGTTTGCCAAGCCGGGTCAAATGTACTGTTGTTGAACAACTGTCAGTGAGCCAAGATATGCAAATACTTCCTCTCTTCAAAGAAAGTATATACTGCTTAGTGATTTAACAAAGTGTGTGTATAGACTATCTTCCTTCTACTTTAGTGTTCTAGTCTGCTATCTTCATCCTTCTTGTTCCATAAGACCAACAAAAAAAAATATGCATCTCACTTACTTTACCTCTTATCCACCAAAACTCCAATAATCATCAGCTTCACACAATCTCAATAATACCTCAATAATACCTCTTCAATACGTCGATACATATAAACCTTATTGCTAATATATGCTCCTGACTTACTTTACCTCTTATCCACCAAAACTCCAATAATTATCAACTTCACACAATCTCAATAATACCTCAATAATACCTCTTCAATGCGTCGATACATATAAACCTTATTACCAATATCATTTCACTTCCATAACAACTCTTTCCTCTAGTCAGTCTACTCGAACAAATACAGATAAAATCCTAGTGCAAACTTCAGTTCATCATCCCATACAATCTGAAGACACATTGTCAACACACAACCTCTGTGTAATCCGTCTGACCCAAATCTTCTACTCATTATGAATTATAAACAAAAGAAATGCATACATGACCTCTAACAACTTAGTTCGAATAACTCTCAGTAATTAAGTACGATTACGGAGTGTGAATAATCGTAATATTTCACAGTGTGTACACCACTTCAAGAATTATGGCAGAAGCAAACATGTGGAGTATTTCTTGTATCAAGTGTCACTTCCTATTTCAATTGCTCACGAAAAATGCAGTGTAATAACTGTTAATGGTCTAAACCTAGTAATGGTATGTCATGTCGTTAGCTTCCTTCGTATTAGCATAAGGTTATACAGCTTCCATAAAACCTCAGCTCATGTGACTTCAACGAAGTTCTTTGTATCAATGTCGTTCGTCGAATTATAGCAGTTCATTTTCTTATCTTAAAAATGTAAGGCACTGACCGTAAGCAAAACAAGCAATAGCGAGTAAATATACCAGTAGAGAACAGAATGTCAAAAAGTGGATGCAGCACAATCCTTACAACGAGGCTCTGCCAAGCGAACAATCTGTAACCTATACCATAGTGTAATCTAAACTCTATATTCGTACACTGTACATCAGCATTTCTATACACCAAATTAAAGAGTAGTTATGACAACAACAGATATGTATAAATATGCAATCCATATGCAAAGCAGTAAACATGTCATTAGCATCATATCAGCATAAGCAAATAAATGTTCATATGTAATTTTAATAAGTAAACATGAAGGCGCAAGCAGATAAATCACAGAGTATAACTTACATACCTGAACACATCAGCACAATAAATCAGGTTACAATTATAATTTAAATAAATAAGCACAGCAGGCACATAATTAAAAAATATGACATCAGTGAAAAAACAGTGCAGCCAAGCGATGCATAATATACACAAGTTACAACCCAGTTCATTAATAAAACATTGACAAAAATCAGAAAATGTACTCAAGCACGTCGCTTCACACGTAAATTCATAGAACATGAAATTAGCACAAAGTATGAATCACGTAATCGCGAGCAGCAAATTACGTCTAAAGTACGTACCTAAGTGGAAATATGTTACCTGAAAAATAAACTCAATTAATAGTTGCCCTTTTTAGTTTATTAGTTTCTTCTTCGAAATTACATTCTTCCTGAAAATTTCTCGATAGTAAGTCCTCTTAACGTCGGAGACACACAGAATTTACCTGAAGTTCTTAAATATTTTATACAACCGTATCCTGAAAAATACTGAATGTTAATAACATAATTCATCAAGTCATTATAGCTTTATACTGAATTTAGTCGGAGAAATTAAACTGTGTATTTGTTTACGGCTGTCAGTGCATTCGCACTGAGCGCTCGATCAGCTGTAGGCGCGTGACGTAGGAAGCAATTGTTCGCGGTCAACGACTGCCTTGTGTGGCGCGCAGACTTGACTGTTGCTTTGAGTATATGCCGCCGCCAAAACACAGCGCGGTATCCTTGTACTCTCCGCATGTTTACATGTAGCTGTTAGTTTCTCACAAGTATGTTATTCTACAAAAATTTTTACGTTAGATATATGATGTATTCCTTTAGAGCGTCGAGATTTAAGAGTTTCTACTTCGATAGTGTTATCATCAATAATTTTGCGAATTCTATATGGACCGTTATAAAGCAGAAAAAATTTGCGACACAAGCCTTTTCCTTTGTGCGACAAACGATGAGACTTAATTAACACTTTTTGACCAACTGACAAGATATTTGAACGACCAGGACGCTTAGCTGATTTCTCTCTTCTAGCAGCCGCAGATGCAATATTTCGTAGAGCCAGGTTGACAACTTCAGAATGCCGCAGTTTCCGTGAAGGCGGAAAAGGAACTATTTCAGAAATGCGATTTGTCGGTGCTTTGTTTTTTAATATCAATATAGGCGGTAAAGAAGTTGAATCATTAGGGAGATCATTCAGAATGTTTTGAAAAATATGAAGATACTGATCCCAAGTTCTGTGATTCTGATGACAATAAAGACGACACAATTTATTGATTTCCTTCATCCATCTCTCTGAAGTGTTTGATTGAGGGTGAAAAAGTGAAATGAAAATTGGTTTAATTTTACGACGCTGTAGAGTACGAAGCCAAATTTTAGAACGAAACTGTGATCCATTATCTGATATAAGCTTATCAACATGACCAACTTCTTTAAGAAAATGTTTGATGAAAGCATTCGATACTGAACGAGCTGTTGCTTTGCGTAACGGTGTAAAACACACATATTTTGACGTCAACTCCACTGCTACGAAAATGTACGCAAAACCATTAGTAGAACGAACCACTGGACCGAACAAATCGACTGCAGCCATCTCCATTAATTTCGCTGGAATGATAGGAAACAACGGTGCTCTGTGAGAAACTGTTGGCGGCTTAGCCTTTTGACATAATTTGCATTTGGCCAGAACAGATCGAATACGTTTTTCCATATTACTGAAATAACAATTTTCTCGTAATTTGTGAAAGCATTTTCTGGGCCCAAAGTGTGCATAACTGACATGCGTATACCAAATCAATTTATTGACCCACTCATCAGGAATACAAACTAACCAAACGGAGTTGTCGACCGATTTTCGTTTAAAAAGAATGTCATTGCGAACTAAATAATGCTGTCTAATCGCTACGCTTTCCTTTCTCCTCCACTTCTCCTTAATGTCCTTCCAGATTGGATCCTTAATTTGCTCCTTAGCGATGTCCTGGAGCGAAGACGAAATAAAGTTCTCAAACGCAACACCTTGAATATACATCAAACAATAATTGTTTTCCTTGCAGTCCTCTTCAGCACTTTGTTTCAAACCAATAGGTGCACGTGATAAAGCATCAGGAACAATATTTGAAGAACCCTGTATGTAAACAATACTAAAGTCAAATTCCTGTAGGTACAACACCCATCGTGACAATCTGCCATGAGTTAATTTTGTCGACATGAGAAATTCCAGAGCTCGATGATCGGTGTAAACCTTCGTATGTCTGCCAAACAAAAATGTGCGAAATTTTGTGAAAGCCCATACAACAGCTAAAGCTTCAAGTTCCGTAATCGAATAATTCTTTACTGATTTAGAAAGAACACGACTTCCAAATGCAATAGTCTTCTGTACTACAACGCCGTTTTCTTCTATCTCTTGAAATAAATGTGCACCTAGACCTTTGTATGATGAGTCCGTTGCCAAACAAAATTCTTTAGATAAATCCGGATGTGAAAGAAGTGGAGCAGCAACTAAAGCATCACGAAGCTGTTCAAATTCTGACTGAGCTTCCTCATCCCAACACCAATTAGATTTCTTTCCAGATAGTTCACATAAACGAGGTGTGGCCAAATCGTCCAATCTAACAAAGCGTCGAAGAAAATTACAGACACCAAGGAAACTACGAACATCACGTTTTGTCGTAGGAAGAGCATAATTACGAATAGCGTCTAATTTTTCTGGATCAGGAAGAATACCTTCTGTAGAAATAATGTGACCGAGAAATTTCACCTGTGAACGACCAAATTCAGATTTTTCCAAGTTCACTGTAATGCCAAATCGTGCAAAAATACGTAATAATGAATCCAAAATTTTGTTGTGTTCACTCCAAGAACGTTTAGCAATAAGAATGTCGTCAATATATGAAGTAATATTGTCACGAAGATAAACAGGTAAAATTTCATTTAGGCTACGAATGAATGCTGCTGAAGATACAGTAAGTCCAAACGGTAATTTCCGAAACTGGTAACAGTTACCAAAGGCTAAAAAGGCAGTATATTTTCTACAATCAGGGTGGAGTTCTATTTGCCAAAAACTTGCGCGCATATCAATCGTGGATAAAACTTTAATTCCATGAAAATGTTGAAGAAGTTCATCTAAATTTTGTGGGCGGTCAGTTTCAGGTATGATGATGTTATTTATCTGTCTGGAATCCAGAACCAAACGAATTGATCCATCCTTTTTAAGAACAACGTGTAATGGGCTAGTATAAGGACTGACTGCAGGCTCAATAATGCCCTGATCTAACATGTACTGAAGTTCATTTTTAACCTTGTCTCTGTAAGCCAAAGGAATAGCGTACGTTTTCCCGCGAAATGGTGTGTGTTCTTTTACTTTAAATAAATATTGTAAGCCTTGTATAGTTCCTGTGTGATGACTAAATACTGTAGCATGTGAAGTCAAAATGTGGTGCAGCTCTTCTCTTGCAACGTCATCTGGCACTTCAGCTTTCTTAACCTTCTCATTAATTAATTCTTCGCTATTAATGATATCATCCATCGCGTCCCTGTATCTATTGTCATTGTCATGAATGAACACATTGTCATAATGCTCAACGAAAACATCAGAAGTAAGAAACCATTAAACATCTTGTATCTGACTCAGATCTCGTTAAACACTCGAAAAATTTCAAACATTTCGGCATTCCAGCAACAGTCAAATTCACACTTCCTTCTTTAAAGTTCAAAATTGCCTTATGTGCGTTAAGAAACTCCATACCTAATATAATTTGTGTGTTGAGTAATGGAACAATAATAAAATTAGCAGAAAATTCGTATCCTTGACAAATGAAATTTAAGTTGGTCTGTTGTTTGACTTCCACACTTTTTCCAGAAATCGCTCCTCGAATTGTAGTTTTAGAAATAGGTAACACAGGACAGGCAATAGTTCTTTCACATATACGAAAAACTGATTCACTAATGACATTCAATGGGCTCCCAGAATCTAAAACTGCAGTGAACTTATTCTTACCCACACATACTTCAATAACAGGGTGTAAAAATGCGTCTACATTATTTTCCTTTTCGTCTAGCAAAATGTCTCTCATGTCTTCCAGGCGTACGTAGTGTAAAGTCGTAGTGTCATTACTTTCTGAACCGTCTATATTGCTGCCAGAAGCCGAAGCTGCAAGTCATTGTCGATTGTTTGCGTCACGTCTTTGAGTATTCGCGTCATTTCGCGGATCAATTTCAACGATTTGCACTTGTCTCTCAGAAGTTCTGTCACGTGGAGGATGCCAATTAGGTCCCTCCTGTCTGTTAGATGCAAATTCTTGGTTGTGTCTGTTATTAAAATTTCTATTTTCCTGTCCGTCTGCATAACTGCTTCTAGTATAATTTCGACTGTCACTTCTGAAATTATTGTTGTATCTATTACCCTGATTATTTCTGTAGTAAGAATTTCTATTACTGTTTGAATAATTTCTGTCCTGATGATACCGATTACTGTTTCTGTATGATTGATCATTCCGGTACGAATTACCGTTATTATAATTGTCTGTGTAATTTGTGTTAGAACGTCTGTTATTGTCATAGGGCTGGTATCTATTGTCCTGTCTGTTACGTCTGTCATTCTCAACATTACCCATATAACGCCCGTTCCGATCACTATATTGTAATTACTGTTACTGAAAAAGTTACAAGAAGTCCCGTCGTCATGTCATACTCGAGTTCTTGTAGCAAAGTCTTAAGAGTCTCAATGTCGTCTTTACATCTTCCGGCTAAAGCAATTTGTCTTATGGATTGTGGCAGCTTAGTTAAACAAATGCGAATTAATTCAGTTGGGCTATAAGGGTTGGAAAGGAAGTGATTCTTTCGAATCATGTCTTCAAAATATTCCGCTGGCGTGCGGAACTCAGACTGTTTGAAATTACGCTGCATAATAAGACTGTGTTTGACTCTGTCTTGTGTGTTTTCGGACCAATATGCCGATAGAAATGCATGATAAAAATCATTCAGATTATCACAATCTCTAATGAGTGCGCGCATCCGCGTCGCCGGTTCGTTTTCTAAATATCCACACATAAATTCCAGTTTGTGACTTAGTGGCCAATTTGGTGGAAGTGCGTACATAAATTGATCTAACCATGCACATGGATGTATGTCATTCTTAGAGTTGCGGAAGATCTTAAATTTCCGAACAGTCAGAAAGTGTTTATAGTCAAAGTTTTCGCCTCGTGGCGACAAAGACTTGCCGCGTCTGTCCCAGTCCGAATGTCGATTATTGTAAAGTTCGCGCGCCTGGCGCTCTCTTGTTGCATCCCGTAAATGAAACAAATTATTTTCTTCAAACCCCTCTGCTATCTGTGATTCTAAATTTCTTTTGCCGTCTTTTCCTACGATTTCGCCCTCAATCTGTTTGACTTGCTTTTTTAAAGCCTCAAATTCCCTTTTCACGCGTGCATTAAATTTTCCCTGGTTTTCAACATGTTTATTTATGTTCTGATACTCTTCAGTTTCTGCAAATGGTAATGGAGCTGTATCATCCGAATCTCTGTCCCCATGTAAACTAAGATTTGTCAATTTGTCTGAAATCTCCTCAACTCTTTCCGATAAATCACCTATTTGTTCTTTCTGTTTATTTACGATTTCCGTAAGTGTCGCGACTCGGGTTTCAGTATTAACACATTTAGTAGTTAATTGTTCATACTGTTGTGTTAGGTTATTTAATCTGTCATTCGGTACGGATTCCTCAATTCTCTCAAATATTTCTTCCTTATCTTTTGCATGTTGTTAATTTAACTCTGAAAATTTCTGTACTATCCCGCGATCTCTTTCTTCCTGTTCTCTATCCTGTTCCCTTTGTCTAATCTCTACTGCAATTAATCTATTATTGTGAGAATTCAGAATCGGTTGTACTTCTTCTCTGATTTCTTTCTTTAATTCATCTTTCATATTTTTGAAACATGTCCCTATTCGTGAATCTAGCCGTGTTTCCAAAGTTCCCATATCAGTTTTTAATTCAGATCGTAAAGTTCCCATCTCTGTTTTAATTGTTCCTATTTGTGATCCCACTGAGTCTAACCGTGTTTCCATTGTTCCCATACCAGTTCTAATTGTTCCTATCTGTGATTCCACTGAGTCTAACCGTGTTTTTAATTCAGATCGTAACTGTGATTCCAAATTTAATATTGCACTCATCAACTGCTCCGTACTAACTTGTTCCAAATTCTTTTCGCCCCTAACATTTCCCACAAAACCAACTTCCTTCGTCATAGCTGTAAGGCTATCTGTGTTCGATACTATTTCAGGATCTTCTATCGTTAATCTCGGATTCTGTGAATTTTCTGATTGAGAAAAATTTTGAAATGGTTCCGGATTATTTTCCCGACTTATTAAATTGTTTTCCACTTCATTATCCATCATACTGTTTTCCTGTGTTGGCGAGTTCGCCATGTCAACAATTTCATCATTCTCACTATTCATCATTTTCGCCTTTTTCATCGACCGCGTAATCATTTACAAAACAAACAAAAAAAAAAAAAAAAAATTCGTCACTGTACGAAAATTACACACAATGCCTCCTTATCTCCAACAATACCATTTACATGCAATGTCTCCCTCAAACACGATCAATCGAACAATTGAAATAATTGCACTAAATTGTCAAACCCGTAGACAAGACAACAATTTAAATTTTGAAAAATACCATTAGAAGAGTGACAATTACCAAATCTACACATGCAATACAGACTACAATTACTAACTACAAATTACTACAACAGTACTACCGTCTACTATTTTTACAATCAGAAGAATCCAAGGGACGATCCGAAGCAGCGGTCGCCACGTGCATGGGGGCTTAATTAAATACGATTGAAAATATTTTTAGATTTTTTGTTTTTAGTAGCTGTCTGTCCGATTACGCTATTCTCGTAAACGGTTGGCCCTGACTAGAATTATTACGCAATCTGACTGCAACAAACAATGAAAGAAAATTTTCGTAAACACAGTTAATTAATTAAGTCCCCAGCAACTATAAAACCTACAAAACCAATAAGCACAAGAGTAACTGTTCTGTATGTGGGAGTGTGACTCAACGTACACATCTGGCACGGTTCTTCTCCAACAAGACAAGAATTTTTAAATACCAATTATACTGATGTGATAAAAGAAAATTAGAAAAACTATAATTACGCAAGAAAACCAGAATTCACTATAATACAAGAACACAAGCCAGATGCTTTGTTGACTGAACCTGTAATGACGCATTATTTCAGACACACAAATAATAAAAGAACATTGTGGTTTTTACCTTCATATATATTGACGAAATGCACTCTGATCATTACAATAACATCTGCTATCTCTCCCATCAAATAACTGGATAAAACATGGAACAAACACTCCTAACTACAACATCTCGACAAGCCTTGCCCACTAGCACATCTCAACACGAACTGTCTTCTACGAGCTCTGCCCACGCACTGACTTCTACGAGTTCTTAACAGGCACTGACTACTACGAGCTCTCAACAAGCACTCACTACTACGAGCTCTGCCCACGCACTCTGGAGGCGGCTTAATAATACTCTTTGGCGCAATCTCTGGCGCAGTGGCTCAGTGTAGCCACCTTTCAAGTGTACGCGAAAGAAATTGTTTTAGTTGAATTACCTTACTAAATAGAGTAATTCTCCCTTATGGGGGCAGGACTTGGACAACCTTACATTAATTAGTTTCTCAGTTGTTTCGCTACCAATATGTGACTCTCAACGTCAGCACCTAAGCCTTTCTTCTCCTATCTTTCGCTGCAGCAATTCTTTCTGATACACAAGCTGTCCGTGGCTACAAATTTTCTCTGTTTATTTGATTACAGTGATGTTCGACATCGTGAATTTTCTTATGGGTTTTACGCTTTGCCAAGACCTGCCATTCGGCAGATACGACCAGGGTTTATTTGGACACTTGTTAACAAAGGCTCATTAGTGCCCAACTCGTATGCCCATTTACAATTCTAGGCTTGAAATCTTACCAATCTGACATGAGTGTCCCGAATATGGCCCACGGTGCGACAGAAAGTACACAAGTTCTTTGATGGGCAGTAAATCCTTACTTTTAAGTCTCCCTTTCACAGAAGGTAGGATGATATAAACCCTTTGAGCTGCTCATTTGTCCCATTCTTGTTGCAAAAGTTCACGATTTTTTATTTCTCTAGTATTTCGGCTCTTCGTGCCAGAAATGTTTTCCCAATGCAGAAATGAAATGAAATGATACTATGACCGAAAAATCCCATCTGGGGTTGACGGCTGCCTGGTGCAAATCTATTTGGTACCACTTCTACAACTTTCAGGAATTCAAGTTTTCTCAGCCCTCTGCCTTGCAGGTTAGTCAGTATGACAAAGCTCCACGTTAACGAATAAACTGTTGGTCAGTGTAGTACCGAATGCTCTAATATAGCGTTTTCAAATCCAAGAGCCGCGGCCCACTTATGGCTGTGGGTAGCGTTGGGCCAGACAAGATAAAAATTGTCGAGAGATTCAGGGATTTCGCTTGTCAGCTGTCAAGGTCAGGGAATACAGAATTAAACAAGAGTGGAAATGCCTTATCGCTATCTTATACCACTCACAAGGGGAAGGTCGATTCTGTCCTATCGAAATGGACCCCTTTTTTGGCAGAAACAGTAGGTTAAAAGAAGCTGCAAAGACGGACTGCCAGTATTCTTTAATTACCAGAGTCGTGTGCCATCAGGCGGCGGAAGGTGCACACGCCTACACTCCCACAGACCACGCTGCATGGCCGGTTCCTCATGGTGTAAACTCATGAAGAGGCACAATCCGACATGGTAGTTTCTCGAACACAGCTGATCACAAACGACTCGCTTGAATTTGGCTTGTAATACCGCGATACAAGAAGAAGGAAGGACGATTGGTGTTTTTCGTCGCGTCCACGCCTAAGATTGCCGGCCGGTGTGACCGAGCGGTTCTAGGCGCGTCACTCTAGAACCGCGCGACCGCCAAGGTCGCAGTTTAGAATCATGCCTCGGGTATGGATGTGTGTGATGTCGTTAGGTTAGGTTGGTTTAAGTAATTCTAAGTTCTAGCTGACTGATGTTAAGTCCCATAGTGCTCAGAGCCATTTGAACCATTTGAACACCTAAGATTATGAGAGATGGAGCTTTGTTCGGTTTTCTTACTACTGAAGGGGAAGGAAGCAACCATCATGGCATTTTCATGGAGTGACCTGGGTGACGACAGAAAGCCGATGTGTGCGTGGCCAACCTGAGAACTTAACCTGTATCTCTGGAATGCGATTTGAGTCCGTTAGCCGCTACACCACTTCGCTTAGCTCCGTGGAGGTATTACTGAATTACTATTCACTGAGACTCGTGCTGGGCGAGCGAGGACCTACTTTTGTGAATAAGTCTTTTCCACATTACTTAAAAAAATAAGTCCAGGAATGCATTGAATGTAGATAGTGATTTGAGGCTAAAATTAACCACTTTTGTTAAATACATCGAGTCTCTCATGGGTGACAAACAATAACAAGAATTCCATTGCATTATTTTTGACAGTGAGCACTCAATTTTGAGCTTAAAGCTTTAAGCTCATAATTGAGTGCTCACTGTCAAAAAGAATGCAATGGGTTTCTTGTTATTGTTTGTCACACATGAGAGACCTGATTTTATATATATATATATATATATATATATATATATACATGCGGTGGTCCATTGATAGCGACCGGGCCAAATGTCTCACGAAATAAGCGTCAAACGAAAAAACTACAAAGAACGAAACTTGTCTAGCTTGAAGGAGGAAACCAGATGCCACTGTGGATGGCCCGCAAAGGAAATCAACTACGTTTATTAAAATACGAACCCCCATTTTTAATTACGTATTCGTGAAGTACGTAAAGAAATATAAATGTTTTACTTGGACCACTTTTTTTGCTTTGTGATAGATGGCGCTGTAATAGTCACATACATATTGTAACCTCCCAAAGATATTTATTTAATAACTTCCCAACAGTAAAATATATAATTCTATAATTCACATTCAGTGTAACTGCCCAAGAGATAAGTTCCGAAATCCATCAATAATACAATGTGACTAATCTCTCAATAATACAAATTGTCGCTCACTTATAACCTTTCAATAATGACTGTGAATTAAAACCGATAAATTTTAGACGTGAGCAGTGGTGCGTCATGGCCCTGAAAATTCACTCTGAATAAATAGAAAAATCTTACCTTAATTAGGTCGCCGGATAACGCGTATATATGTGCTCCTATAAGAAATTTTTCTGGCGCAGCTGAGTGCAATGCTGGCCGATAGATTTGCCATGTATAAAAAGAACAACTGATTTTTCTTTGCAATAATCGGGATGACCATGGATTGGAAAAATTAGTAAATTCTTTAAATTGAGATGATTGATTGTCAAAAATTACTTTTTATGGGAAAGATTATTATTAAGAGATTTTTTTTAAAACATTTACATCGGACTTGAGATAACAATACTACATATGCGCGAGGTTGCTTTTACCTTACATTATACCGCTCAGGCACCGCCATCGCTCCCACGACCGGCCCAGCCAACACGATACACCAGACTGCTCGCTATCAACTACTTACTCCTACTGCTACACAGTTCCTACTGCCGTCAACACTGCTCTTTGGTCTCAGATTCTCATATAGCTTACATATCGCAAGCAGCGCGTGAGCAATACATCGAAATTACATCTGCTCGAGTGTGCTAGCAACAAATTTCTTAACCATGGACCTCTTACATAACCCTCCACGGGGGGGGGGGGGGGGGGGGGGGGCGGGGGCAAAAAATTGGCAGCGATGGTGAGTCAATTGGACTTGCCATGAGCAACAAATTTTTCTATAATCTATTTAGTTTACTAAGTCTACAGTCACAGAGTATATACATTACTGATAAGTGCAGAACATAATAAAAATGAAATAGAGTGCACAAGCACTGAGTTCAGAACATGACAAAATGTATATGCAGTGAGTACAAAGTATATTAACAAATGACATAAAGTGCACACGTACTGTAAAAGTCTTTAGCATATTTGGGACAACTAATCATATTAACAAATGAAATGAAGTGCACACGCACTGTATAAGTCTTTAGCATTTTTTTCCAGAACTAAATAAATAAAGTGCACACGCACTGTAAAAGTCTTTAGCATTTTTACATGAATTAGACATATGAAGGAGTGAAATAAAGTGCACACGCACTGACTACAAAATATATCAACAAATGACATAAAGTGCACATGCACCGTAAAACTCTTTAGCATTTTTACAACAATTAAACATATCAAGGAGTGAAATAAAGTGCACACGCACTGTAGAAGTCTTTAGCATATTTAGGACAACTGATCTTATTAACAAATGAAATGAAGTGCACACGCACTGTATATGTCTTTATCATTTTACAAGAATTTAAACGCACTGCATAAGCCTTTACCATTCTACAAGAACTAGGAAAGGAATGGGAAGGATTGCATCATGGTTGTAGCACAGTAGGTTGCACGTAGCTGCACTGAAAGTCCATATCTTTCTACAGAAGCACAACACCAAGTAAGACAATCTGAACTTCTCTTCCCTGAAGTATTAATCAGTGCAGCCAAGACACTGACATGTTGTATTAATACTGTATGTTATCATTTTGGTAGTACATTAGGTACACCAAACAGTAGGACCATAATAACATCTCCATCGTGCAAGGTGGTGGACAGCTTGATACGTCAACACCACATTCCTGTAGAATCCATACTCTTACATCAACGTAGAGTTAGTGCAAAAACCAAATATAGTGCTCCATGATCATGAGGGTGGACAGGACATACGGATATTGCAGTAACTGCTGGTAATTAGGTCAGAAGGTGAAGGACATTAAGTCTTATGCTAGTCATCATTGAGAATTACATTAGTGTATCAACCAATTTGAATAATTATTGGCACTCATTGATTAGTTACTAAACATTTCTGTACTATGTATGGAGTATTACAGAACAGTATTCATAAGTCATCTTATTACAGTAATTATTACAGAACATTATTCATAAGTCATCTAATTACAGTAGATATTGGCACTCATTGGCCAGTTACAAACCATTTTTATGCATTATTCAGAAGTCATCATTCAAAGCAAGAGTTAATTAATGGCATAGCATTTATGCATAAGTCATCATATTACAGTAATCATTACAGAACATTATTCATAAGTGATTTAATTACAGAAATCATTGGCATAGCATTTATGTATTATTACAAAACATCATTCAGTATTACTCAGAACTCATCATTCAAGTGACATAGGACATATTTAAAATGTAACACACTGTAACTATTACTCAAGGTCTGTGGTTCAATAATACATAGACATAATGGAATCAATACATCAGAAAAATTTGCGTTACATTTAGGACTAGAAATATATCTTAAACTGGTAGCATTATTTAGTTGTATACCGGTAATAGCTGCGACAGGTAATAATTTTTTTGTGCTAGCAATGCATTGCGTTGGGATCGATAACTGCTGGGGCATGAAAATATATGCTTTTGACTTATTGCTGGAAATAAGGATTAATAACGTCATTCATCGTGAGTCAGCTGTAACAAGGTTATGAAACAAGTAGAGTATAAGTGATCACATTCATAAATGACAGACACAACTGGGTAAAAATATGCAAGTACTAGAACAGATTAAATAATTAAGTGCTTGTAGCATATTAGTATCATGAAAAGCTTCTCCTGGAAAAAATACAAAGTGGATTATTGAGCTGAAAGAAGAAAATGCATATTACGCTGAAAAGTAGTGAACTTCAAATTAACAGGTAATGAAACGTGTACTTATTATGTATGTACTCTAGTTATCTTTCCCAAAAACATTCAGTCATTATTCTATGCGACACGGTTCTAGGCGCTCAGTCCGGAACCGCGCGACTGCTACGGTCGTAGGTTCGAATCCTGCCTCGGGCATGGATGTGTGTGATGTCCTTAGGTTAGTTAGGTTTAAGCAGTTCTAAGTTCTAGGGGACTGATGACCTCAGAAGTTAAGTCCCATAGTGCTCAGAGCCATTCTATGCGACATAAGGCATACTGTCAAAAGGAACTGCAACAAATACTTAAATAACTACATAGCATCTCTTAACTAATAGTAGATATATAAACTTCATCATTATTCTCATCTGCAAGGAAAAACCTCATTATTCATGTTATAATAACTTCATCATTATCATCATCTGCAAAGAAAAACTTCATTATTCAAATTACCATATTATTCATATAACCATTCATCATCATTTTTATCATCTGCAAAAAACAGACACTTCATTATTCATATTGATATTAGCATTTACTTCATACAACTATTCATAGTATAGAGTTTCTTACTTCTAGCATATTTCATCACTAAAACTAACATGTGTAGTTCTGTCTGACAGCTTGCATCAATCGCCTCGTATTCTGAAAGAAAATAATTAGTCAAGACTGCTATCATACGATGTATATAGTATATTCCTGTTAATGCTTGTTAATTCTCATCCATTTACTCTTCATGACACGGTATTGCATTTTCTTTCTTTCATTCCGATGGTAAAATTTCCATTTCAGAGTAACCCAATGTGGTTTGTTTAATTTATTTCTTGTACACGTCATTGCTTTCTGAAAATGATGAATGAGGATTAATATCTTGCATTTAAATCACTTACTCATTAAATGGAAACTTGTTTCTAGTGATATAACTAAGCATACAGCATAGCATGACAGAAAACGTATTAGGTTAAAAACATAGAGAGTGTTCAGGTGCAAAAAATGTACACACAGTATCATAATGCAGTAGCAAAAAATGTAGAATAGTCAAGATATTGAGATATCATACGGAAAAATGTCAAAGTCAACTGGTGTTTGTTACATCTTATAGATTTCATAGTGCATACAGACAAAAATTCTACTTTAGATAGGAAAACATTCATACATACACAAAAAAATGGAAAATGTGCACGGTTTGATGTCTAACGACAAGAAAAGCGACCTGCTGACCTTACCTTGCCGGGCACTTGCCAAGAAAAAAAAATACGATCATTATCAGTAAGTAGTCACATAAATATCTGGAAATGGCATTACAGTGTGATAAATCATAAAGTATGTTCATTCAATAAAGGGTTTAATATTGGAGACGTGGTGATTGCCCTTGCTTTTTCTGGTTCTCAAAGTTTCGACGTGCATTACATTAGGGTGAGGAATGCTTCGTATTCTATATGGACCTGCGTATAGAAGCTCAAATTTACTGCATCTACTCTTTCTTCTGTTGGATAAATAATGCGTGCGTACTAATATCTTCTGTCCTATGTGAAAGTCACGGCGTGTACAAACCTGTTTTTGCTGTATTCTCCGGCTCTCTGCGGCACGTTTGATGTTGTTGAGTGCAATGTCAATTATTTCATGGTGACGTAGTCGGCGAGATGTAGGAAAGGATACTAGTTCTTCAATTTTGTTAGGTGGTTCAACATTTTTCAGTATAACAGTAGGAGATAGCATAGTAGATTCATTTGGTATGGAATTAATTACATCCTGGAATGAGAGTATGTGTGTATCCAAATCAATGTTTTTTTATGGCAGTATATTCTACATAGTTTACCAATTTCTTTCACCAGTCGTTCATAAGGGTTCGAAGAAGCGTGATACTTGGATATATAGATCGGAAAAATGTTTATAGCTCTTAATATACGTGTCCATATAGCAGATCGAAATTGCGGTCCATTGTCAGAAATTACTATCAATACATGCCCTACATGAAATAAAAAATGTTTTACAAATGCATTCGAAATAGATTTAGCAGTAGCTTTGCGTAACGGAGTGAAGGTAACAAATTTCGAAGTGAGGTCAACAGCGACAAAGATGTAACAAAAACCTCTCTTAGTTCTGGGAATCGGTCCAAAAATGTCTACAGCGGCCATGTGTCCCAATTTAACGGGTGCAATAGGATGTAACGGAGGATTATGTGAAGTCGTGTCTGATTTAGCTTTCTGGCAGATTTTACATGACGCTAAAACTCGTCGAATACGTTTCTCCATGTTCGCAAAATAACAGTTCTGTCTCAGTATAAGAAAACATTTTCTGGCTCCATGATGTGCGTAACTTAAATCAGTATACCAAATTAATTTCTTATTAAGTTTGTCAGGAATGCATAGTAACCAATTCTTGCTGTCAGGGTGAGAGCGGCGAAACAGAATGATATTGCGTACAGTGTAGTGGTCTCTGATGGTAACATTATTCCTATCTTGCCAAAGATGTTTAATTTCTTTCCACAAGTTGTCTGTGCTCTGCTCTTGTGCTATGTCTCGTAATGACGATGAAATGAAATTTTCAAATGCGACTTGTTGAATATACATGACGCTAAAATTTGCTTGGCAGAAGTTGGTTGCGATGTCTTGCTGATTGTTGCTGAGAGAACGGGATAGTGCGTCTGCTACAATATTTTGTATACCGGGAATGTGAACAATTGTAAAATTAAATTCCTGTAAATAAAGTTTCCATCTGCTTAATCTATCAGGTGTAAATTTAGCGGAAAGTAAAAACTGTATAGCTCTACGATCTGTGTAAACGGTCGTATGTCTTCCATAAAGAAAATGCCTGAATCTCGTAAATGCCCATACAACACATAATGTTTCAAGTTCTGTAACAGAATAATTACGTTCAGCAGGTGACAGAATGCGACTTGCAAAGGCGATGTTTTTAATTACTGTAGTATCATCTTCTTCAATTTCCTGAAAAACGTGTATGCCTAAAGCGGTGTTAGAACTGTCGGTGGCAATGGAAAAATTTCTGGTGGGATCTGGGTGTGATAAAAGTGGTGGGTTCAACAAACCTTGTTTCAGATTGACAAATTCAGACTGTGCTTGGCTAGCCCAGGACCAAATAGCGTTTGTACCCGTCAATTGGCATAATCTAGGGGTGTCTAAAGCAGAGTAATGAATAAATTTACGGAAAAAGTTAATTAATCCCAAAAAGCTGCGTAGTTGTTTCTTTGTCGTTGGAAAAGTAATGTCACGTAAAGCTTGAAGTTTTTCCGGGTCAGGCGCAATGCCTACTGCTGAAATTACATGTCCCAGAAATTTTATGGAAGTTTTGCCAAAGTGCGATTTGTTAAGATTAACTGTGAGTCCTTGTGCACGAAAAGTTTGCATCAGTTGTTCCAGAATCAGATTAAGTTCAGACCAGTTAGCTTCTGCAACAAGAATGTCGTCTACATACGTTGTGATTCTCTCTTTAAGTTCTGTCGGAAGTATAGTATTTAAACCGCGAATAAATGCAGCTGAAGAAATTGTTAGACCGAACGGTAATTTGCAAAATTGATAACAATCACCAAAACAGAGTAAAGCTGTGTACTTTCTGCAGTTCGGATGGAGCTGGATTTTGCCAAAATCCCGATTTCAAATCTAATGTGGAATAAATAGCAGTACCATGAAATTTCTGTAAAAGTTCTTCTAGTGTCTGTGGGCGATCTGTTTCATTAATAATAATGTCGTTGACATGACGCGAATCAAGCACGAGTCGAAGTGAGCCATCCTTTTTCTTAACAATATGGAGCGGGTTTATATACGGACTAACTGCCAGTTCAATAATTCCTTGGTCAAGCATAGCTTGCAGTTCTTTCTTAACTTGTTCTCTGTGAATATACGGAATGAGATAATGTTTGGCTTTAAACGTGTCGTGCTGTTTAACTTGAAATTCATACATAAAACCGGACATAGTACCAGGTATGTTGTCAAAAACTGGAGCTTGCTGTAAAAGAATATTGCGTAGTTGAGTACGTTCGTCGTCTGTACTTGCACTGCTTTGTTTTACTTTATCAGAAATCATTTGCATAACGTCATAGTCGGCTTCGTCTGGTGTATTATAGTTGTGTTCGTACGTATCTGTGAACAATGTGGAATGACAGTCCGTGTTACGCGATGTAGAAATGACCTCTGTTCGATAAATTGCCTGTTCATCTGCAGATAAAGCGTGCTGAAATTCTAATGCCAGTTGTACATTTTCATCCTTTAACATTAAATAGGAATTTTGAAAGTCAATAACTGCGTCGTGTTGTACCAAAAAATTCGTACCTAAAATAACGTCTGTTGTCAGTAAGGGGACAATCCAAAAATTTGAGTGGAACGTATGACCTGCAATACAAAATGATAATTGTGTCTGTAATTTTACATCTACTCCTTTACCAGATACTGCTCCTTTTACTTTAGTTTTGCCTAATGGTAACGTAGTATAGGTATTCTATTTGTTACATTCGTTGAAAGTTTCTTCATTTATAACTGACATAGGTGATCCAGAATCAATTACTGCTGAAAATGTGGATGATCCAATCTTTACTTCCATGACAGGGTGGGAAATGGTTTTTATGAATAACTGGTTTTTCATGCAAAAGAGTGTCTCGGATGTCGTCAAAAGTAATAAAATTTTCGTGAACGAGAGTCTGTGTATCAAAAGTATTGCTTACTTTGCTGGAGGATGCAACCTGTACTGTATCTAGTCAAATTCTATCTGACGTGCTGTTATTTGCGGGAGGATGCTGTGGCATTTCAACTATTTGTACTGTTCTGTTATTTCTTCCTGACGTATTAGTTTCGGGATGATACCGACTGACTGGTTCATTCGTATAATCTGTTGTTGTGGATGATTTTGCTGCTGGTAAGACCGACTGTTATGCTGAAAACTGTGCTCATTACTTTTACGTCTGTCATAATAATCATTGCTATACGGCGCGTTGCGATACGAGTTGAAATGATGTGTCTTCTGTACGTAGTGATTTCCTTGTTGCGGTGTGTTACTATTTGGTGTGGCCGACGCTATACATGTAGGCGGCGAAACATTAAAGCTTGGTTGACCTTGCAGACTACATTGTTGGTTAGGTATGCTAACCGGCTGGTTTTGGTGATGTGGGGAAAAGCCTCTATTGTTGCCAAATGTGTTTGCTGTTGCTGATAATTATGAGGGAACTGTTGATTAAAATTTTGTCTGTTATTGAAATGCTTGTGATTGTCATTCCTGGAGCGTCTAATGAAAACTGTCACTTTCGGGTAAAACTTTTCGTATCAGGTTTTCTTTACTCATACGTAGTCCTAGATAGATCGATAGTTGAAGACCTGTTTTGAAAGACATAAAGGATAGTAGAAGAGAAGGCAGCAGTGCAGAAAACTAAAGATGAAATAGCACTACTACGGCTCAGGCCCTGTGCACGCTACGGAACATATTCATCGAAGTGTAATGAATCCCCTGAGGTCACTTACGCGCTGCAAATAAATTTTAGTTTCTGCGTTACAGGCAATGCCGGTGAAAATTCAAAAACAAATTGTTGTGTCCAGTCCCAAGGGTGTATTTGTTTTGTGTCATTCTTAAATGCCTTAAATTTCTTCACTGATAGAAAGTGCTTATAATCAAAACTATCGTCTCTGAATGTGTGAACAGGTTCAGGATTGTATGATAATCTGTTTGTCTGTGACTGATCGGAATCTAACTCACGTACTCTCTGTAAATTACCTAAATTATACTGGCTGTGTGAGTCTGACAAATGTTCGGAAAGTGGCGTATGCTGTGATGTGTTAAAGGCTGAAATATTTTTCATCTCCGTCAATTCGTGCTGTAAAGATGACAATTTTCTACGTAATGTAGTATTGGACGAACCTATCTCACTGATCGTCTGCTGTAAATTTTGGAATTCGGGTGTTTGATTAAACGAAACTGGTGACGTATCGTCTGATTTGGTGTCATTATTATTTTCGATAACATCAATACGACTGGCCAATTCATCATATTTTTCAGTCAGTGCTTTTACCTGATCATCGTTCTTAGTATCACAAGCATTAATTTGTTTTTGTATTTTACGTGTGGTTTTGTTCAATTTTTTAACGTCTGCTTTGATGGCATCGGGATCCTGTATTAATTCCAACTTTTCAAGTCTGTTGGTCATTGTCTGAAAGTCTACTGTGTGTGTGTCTGTTTTTGTTTTAATATCGGAGATTTCATCATGCAGTTCGGTGTTCAACTGTTTGATTTCGTCTGATACTGTAGCAATGTTGTTGTCTACGTATGTTTTTGCTTTCGTAAACAATTTACGCTTATCTTCCTGTCTCTGTGCAGTAATTGTTTCCATGACTTGTTTCTTTACTTTATTATGCTCCTGTATAAATTTACGGTAACGCGTTTCACTGTTTTGTAGGTGGTGATTAAAACGTTCGTCAATTCGGCTGTTTTGTTGTTCAAATTTCGTGTCTACTCTCGCATCCAGTGTGCGTGAAAGTTCTGATGACATTAATTGAAACTCGTCGCGTAACTGTGTTGCGTTTTCAGAACATTGTTTAGCGACTGCACTAATTTCATCTCTAAGTAATTTAGTTGTGGCTGCATGTGTATTACTTAATTCTTGTGCCACAGTTCTAATTTCTTCACTACTGTTCCTAGCACAAGCCTTAATTTCCTCACGTAATTGTTCTTTAGTATCATGACATTGCAGGGCAACGGCTGTAATCTGTTCACTAACCTGTTTAAAGTTCTCATTAATTTGTTCAATCGACCTGTCGTGTTTTTCATTCGACTGTTTGAGATTTTCATTAAGTTGTTTGAGATTTTCATTAATTTGTTGTTTGAGATTTTCATTAAGTTGTAGCAATAATGCCATAAATCGATCCATGCCAAAATTAGCTGCTGTATTCTCTGTGCTGTGTGATGGTGTATCCGCATGTGTCACGTTTTGTGTAACCATTTGGTCATTGTCTGATTCACAAAAAGGTTTGCCAATCGGATGTGCACTGTGGGTCACTACATCGGAATCAAATAAACCTGACGTATTCTGACTACATTGTTCATCTTCGTGAGAAAAATTTATCTGTTCACAATGCAATTTTTGCAAATCAGGTGTGTTAAACTGGGCAGCCTTCAATGTAACGGAAAGTGCCGCGTCATCAATTGTCGTTAAATTAACAGAGGACGCAATTGAATTTGTTTGCTCATCATTAGCATTAAAATCATTACTAGTGATCGCCACGCACTGATTATCTGTAATTAGAGGATTAACACTATTACACTGACTATCGCTAGTATGATGGGTCAAATTATTCGAGTCAGCTTTTTCACTCATTGCACATCGCGATGTACTGTTAGCAGTTTTTCGCGGCATTATCATAAATCAAAGTTACGCACAAAATGAAACATAGACAAAGCAAAAATGGAACAAATACAATTACAACAAAGAGCAATAAATTGCCGATGATCTGTGAAGGAAAGAGTGACAAATTAATAAATGCGTTGCGCCAGATGCAAACTACGTTTAATATTAAGTAAATAAGAGCAGATATATAACTGACTACCTCTCAGAAATTCGGAAAGAAAATACGGTCCTGGCCGGTTGTCGACAAGTGTAACCTCCCCACAAAATAAATTACGCAACCTCCCAATAATAAAATGTGACTAATCTCTCAATAATACAAATTGTCGCTCACTTAGAACGTTTGAATAATGACTGTGAATTTAAACTGATAAATTTTAGACGTGAGCAGTGCTGCGTCATGGCCCTGAAAATTCGTTCTGAATAAATAGAAAAATCTTACCTTAATTAGGTCGCCGGATAACGCGTATATATCTGCTCCTATAAGAAATTTTTCTGGCGCAGCTGAGTGCAATGCTGGCCGATAGATTTGTCATGTATAAAAAGAACAACTGATTTTTCTTTGCAATAATCGGGATGACCATGGATTGGAGAAATTAGTAAATTCCTTAAATTGAGATGATTGATTGTCAAAAATTATTATTAAGAGATTTTTTTTAAAACAATTGCATCGGACTTGAGATAACAATACTACATATGCGCGAGGTTGCTTTTACCTTACATTATACCGCTCAGGCACCGCCATCGCTCCCACGACCGGCCCAGCCAACACGATACACCAGACTGCTCGCTAGCAACTACTTACTGCTACAAACACACAGTTCCTACTGCAGTCAACACTGCTCTTTGGTCTCAGATTCTCATATAGCTTACATATCGCAAGCAGCGCGTGAGCAATACATCGAAATTACATCTGCTCGAGTGCGCTACCAACATATTTCTTAATCATGGACCTCTTACAATATGGCTAACAATTTTAGACGAACAGTTGGTTACAGGTAGATTTTTTAAATTAAAATACAGAACCTAGGTACGTTTGAACATTTTATTTCGGTTGTTCCAATGTGATACATGTACCTTTGTGAACTTATCATTTCTGAGAACGCATGCTGTTGCAGCGTGATTACTTGTAAATACCACATTAATGCAATAAATGCTCGAAATTATGTCCTTCAACCTCAATGCATTTGGCATTACGTGTAACGATATTCCTCTCAACAGCGAGTAGTTCGCCTTCCGTAATGTTCGCACATGCATTGACAATGCTCTGACGCGTGTTGTCGGGCGTTGTCGGTGGATTACGATAGCAAATACCCTTCAACTTTTCCCACAGAAAGAAATCCGGGGACGTCAGATCCGCTGAACGTGCGGGCCGTGGTATGGTGCTTCGACGACCAATCCACCTGTCATGAAATATGTTATTCAATACCGCTTCAACCACACGCGAGCTATGTGCCGGACATACATCATATTGGAAGTACTTCGCCATTCTGTCATGCAGTGAAACATCTAGTAGTAACATCGGTAGAACATTACGTAGGAAATCAGCATACATTGCGCCACTTAGATTTTCATCGATAAAATGGGTTCAGATGGTTCAAATAGCTCTGAGCACTATGGGACTTAACTTCTGAGGTCACCAATCCCCTAGAACTTAGAACTACTTAAACCTAACTAACCTAAGGACATCACTCACATCCATGCCCGAGGCGGGATTCGAACCTGCGAGCGTAGCGGTCGTGCGGTTCCAGACTGTAGCGCCTAGAACCGCTCGGCCACCCCGGCCGGCGATAAAATGGGGGCCAATTATCCTTCCTCCCAAAATGCCGCACCATACATTAACCCGCCAAGGTCGCTGATTTTCCCCTTGTGCAGCCATCGTGGATTCTCCGTTGCCCAATAGTGCATATTATGCCGGTTTGCGTTACCGCTGTTGGTGAATGACGCTTTGTCTCTAAATAGAACGCGTGCAAAAAATCTGTCATCGTCCCGTAATTTCTCTTGTACCCAGTGGCAGAACTGTATACGACGTTCAAAGCTGTCGCCATGCAATTCCTGGCACATATAAATATGGTACTGGTGCAAGCTATGTTGATGTAGCATTCTCAACATCGACGTTTTTGAGATTCCAGAGTCTCGCGCAATTTGTCTGCTACCGATGTGCGGATTAGCCGCGACAGCAGCTAAAACACCTACTTGGGCATCATCTTTTGTTGCAGGTCGTGGTTGACATTTCACATGTGGCTGAACAATTACTGTTTCCTTAAATAACGTAACTATCTGGCGAACGGTCCGGATACTTGCATGATATCGTCCACGATACCGAGCAACATACATAGTACACGCTCTTTAGGCATTTTGATCACAATAGCCATACATCAACACGATATCGACCTTTTCCGCAAGTGGTAAACGGTCCATTTTAACACGGGTAATGTATCACGAAGCAAATACCGTCCGCACTGGCGGAATGTTACGTGATACGACGTACTTATACGTTTGTGACTATTACAGCGCCATCTATCACAAAGCGAAAAAGTGGTCCAACTAAAGCATTCATGTTTCTTTACGTACTACACGAATATGTAATAAAAATGGGGATTCCTATTTAAAAAAGCGCAGTTGATAAACTTTTGACCTATGGCAGCACCATCTAGCGGTCCAACCAGAGCGCCATCTGGTTTCCCCCTTCAAGCAAGACGAGTTTCGCTCTTTGTAGTTTTTTCGTTTCGTGCTTATTTCGTGAGATATTATTTGGCCCGGTCACTATCAATGGACCACCCTGTGTGTGTATGGGTGTGTGTGTGTGTGTGTATTTTTTACTTTTTGGGGTTATTTTTAGTTACTGGACCTCTACGCTTTTTTCCCAAATAAGTGGACGGCGAAACCGCCTCTGACCTGTAACTGTTAATTTAACATATTATGCAAAAATGTATATATGCAGACTGAAGCGACGAATGAAAATTTGTACCAAGGCCGGGATTTGATCAAATTTTCATTTGTAGCTTCTGTCTCAATATATAGTATATTTTTGCATAATACGTTAAATTGAGACTTGAAAAGGTCTCTGTAACTATTTAGCTCCATTTCATTATGGAATAAAAGATCGAAGCACACCCACTAGTGCAGATGGACACCGAGATACACCGCAGATCGAAAAAATCTACTCAAAACGAAAGAACTATCCGAATGGTATGAAAATCGGTAGATGTAATGTACATGTGCTGACAAACAAATGTTTACAATTTCAGAAAAATTCAAGAGAAATCGCTTCCTTAAGTGGGCAAGTCAATGTCGCGTTCGTCCACCTGTAGCCCAAATACAAGCAGTTATTCGGCTTGGCATTATGAGAGAGATTTGTACTTTCTGAGTGATATCGTGCAAAAGTTAGTCCAGTTAAGGCCTTTTCTTTAATAATCAGTCCCCTGACTTGTTTGATGCGAGTCGCCACGAATTCGTCTCCTGTGCCAGTCTCTTCATTTCAGAGCAGCACTTGCAATATACGTCCTGGAATGTACTCCAGTCTCTGTCTTCCTCTATAGTTGTTGCCCTCTACAGCTCCCTCTAGAACCATGGAAGTCGTTGCCCGATGTCTTAACAGATGTTCTGTCATCTTGTCTCTTTCCTTGTCAGAGTTTTCAATATATTCCTTTCCTTTCCGATTCTGCGTAGGACCTCCTCATACCTTACCTTATCAATCTACCTAATTTTCAACATAGGTCTGTTGCATCACATTTTAAATGGTTCGATTCTGTTCTGTTCCCGGTTTCCCACAGTCGGTTTTTCACTAAAATACAATGCTGCGCTGCAGACTAGCATTCTCAGTAATTTCTTCCTTAATGTAAGGTCTATGTTTGATTCTAGCTGACTTCTCTTGGCCTGAAATGCCCTTTTTGCCAGTGCTACATGCCCTCATTGTTCCGCCCCTTATTGGTTATTTCGCTGCGTTGTTAGTAGAATTCCTTAACTTCATCTACTTCGTGACCATCATTTCTGAAGTTAAGTTTCTCGCTGTTCTCATTTCTGCTCATTTCTTTCGCCTTTCTTCGACTTCCTCTCAGTCCAGCTTCTGTACTCCCCAGCCTGTTCATTCCATTCAGCAGATCATGTAATTCTTCTTCCCTTTCACTTAGGATAGCAATGTCTCAGCGCATGTATCACTGACATCGTTTAACCTCGAATTTTAATTCTACTCCTGAACCTTTCTTTTATTTCCATCATTGCTTCTTCGATATTCATATTGAACAATGGGGACTGAAGACTACATGCCTGTTTTACACCCGTCTTTATCCGAGCACTTCGTTCTTGGTCATCCACTTTTATTTTTCTCTCTTGGCTCTTGTACATAATGTATATTAGCCGTCCCTCCCTATAGCTTACCCCTAATTTTCTCAGCATTTCGAACATCTTGCACCAACAGACGTTGGCAAACGCCTTTTCCAGGTCGACAAAACCTATAAACGTTGCATGGTGGCTTAATTATTAAAAAAGAATGCAAATACTTTTAATTTTTTAGTCGCTGTATGTCCGATTACGCTGTTTCGTAAACGGTTGGCCCTGACTAGTATTTGTACGCAATCTGACTGCATAGAATAACAACAAAGAATGAAAGAAAATTTCCGTTAACACAATTAATTAATTAAGTCCCCAGCAACTATAAAACCTACGAAACCAAAACACAAGTGTAATTATTCTGTGTGTGGGAGTGTGATTCAACGTACACATCTGGCACGGTTCTTCTTCAATAAGACAAGAAATTTCAAATACGATTTATACTGAAGTGATAAAAAAAATTAGAAATACTATAATTGCGCAAGAAAACCAGAATTACACTCTAATACAAGAACACAAGCCAGATGCTTTGTTGACTGAACCTGTAATGACGCATTATTCAGGACATTGAAATAATGAGAAAAAAAGGAAAGGAGTTTTGTTACCTTCATTTATATTGATGAAAAGCACTATAATCATTACAATATCTCCACACCGACTCGCTACTACCACATCTCAACAAGAACTGACTACTGCCACATGTCGACAAGCACTGCACTCCGCTACTTCTCAACAAAAACTGCCAGTGGAGGCGGCTGAATAATACTCTTTGGCGCAATCTCTGGCGCTGTGGCTCAGTGTAGCCACCTTTCGTATGCCCCTCCTCCACGGGCCAGAATTTGATGGTATTTTTGCCAGCATTGGTGGTGAAAATACCATCAAATTCGTCCACAAAAATACAGACAAAAATAAAAGATAATATTAATACGTAAATATCACATAATTGGATAACATTTTGGCTTTGCACTGACCTTTCAATAAGCTAACATATAAAATACAGTAAGCAATACAAATTCTTTCATACATGTGACTTTACATAACAGTTTACACAATACACAAAAAATCAGTTTATACAAATGTTCACATAAAACACTTTTAATTATTAAAAAAAAACCAAATAGTTGATAGTTCCAGCAGTAGCACTCAGCAATGGTCAACAGGTGCAAATACCAACAAGTGACATCATTTCAGTGGAAGCAGTCCATCAGTGGCACCCAGCAATGTTGAACAGGTGCAGACACCAACAAGTGACATTATTTCAGTAGAAACAGTTCCATCAGTGGCACCCAGCGATGTTGAACAAGTGCAGACACCAACAAGTGACATTATTTCAGTAGAATCAGTTCCATCAGTGGCACCCAGCAATGTTGAACAGGTGCAGACACCAACAAGTGATATTATTTCAGTAGAAACAGTTCCATCAGTGGCACCCAGCAATGTTGAGCAGGTGCAGACACCAACAAGTGACATTATTTCAGTAGAAACAGTTCCATCAGTGGCACCCAGCAATAACAAGTGCAGACACCAACAAGTGACATTATTTCAGTAGAAGCAGCCCATCAGTGGCACCCAGTAATGTTGAACAGGTGCAGACACCAACAAGTGACATTATTTCAGTAGAATCAGTTCCATCAGTGGCACCCAGCAATGTTGAACAGGTGCAGACACCAACAAGTGACATTATTTCCGTAGAAACAGTTCCATCAGTGGCACCCAGCAATGTTGAGCAGGTGCAGACACCAACAAGTGACATTATCTCAGTAGAAGCAGTCCATCAGTGGCACCCAGCAATGTTGACAAGTGCAGACACCAACAAGTGACTTCATTTCAGTAGAAGCAGTTCCATCTGTGGCACCCAGCAATGTTGAACAGGTGCAGACACCAACAAGTGACATTATCTCAGGAGAAACAGTTCCATTAGTGGCACCCAGCAATGTTGGGTAGGTGCAGACACCAACAAGTGACATTATGTCAGTAGAAGCAGTTCATCAGTGGCACCTAGCAATGACGAGCAGGTCCAGACAGCAGTCCATAATATTCACTATCACTAATCACACTGTTCATCAGAGTTTATAAGCAGAAATTAAACATGTCCTAGTGGCACCAATCATGTAGAAAAAGTGCAAGTAACAGTCCATAATATTCACTATCCCTAATCACACAGTTCATCAGCAGAAATTAAACATTTCTAAGTGGCACCCATTATGTTGAACAGGTGCAGGTGTGAACAACAGTTTGAATGCACACACAATTGCTTTTACAAAATTATTCTCAATGCTCTTACACTAAACATACAAATTATAACAAACACACAAATGATGTCAGATAATTGTCATATTAACTATTACAAATACACAAATATCAGTAAACCTGTAACATTTATGGGTGTCAGTGCAAGCCACAACAAACAAGTAAAATAATATTTAGGAGATAGGTCGGTACCAATTTGGGATAGGGAAAGGAAAACACACAAAACACACTCTCTCATCTTTCATCCACATTAAGTACTACTGTGTAATTGAATAGTGTTAACTGTGTAAATGCAATTCTGTCAAAGGTTTGATGTTCGACATGTGTATCAAGTAGTAGTGGCAGCAACGTATAACAGTCAATAATAGTTAAGTCAACGTCATAGTCATCATGTCAAGACCAATGTTTGCCAAGCCAGATCAAAATGTACAGTTGCTGAACAACTGTCAGTGTGCCAAGATATGCAAATGCTTCCTCTCTCTAAGAAAAAGTATGTACTGCTTATTGATGTAACAAAGTGTGTGTAGACAATCTTCCTTCCACTTTAGTGTTCCAGTCTGCCATCTTCATCCTCCTTGTTCCATATAAACCAACAAAAAAAATATGCTCCTCACTTACTTTACCTCTTATCCACCAAAACTCCAATAATCATCAGCATCACATAATTACAATACTTCAATAATACCTCTTACGTCGATACATATAAACCTTATCATCAATATCATATACCTTACCTCTTGTCCACTAAAACTCCAATAATCATCAACTTCACACAATCTCAATAATACTTCAATAATACCTCTTCAATACGTCGATACATATAAACCTTATTACCAATATCATTTCACTTCCATAACAACTCTTTCCTCTAGTCAGTCTCCTAGAACAAGTACAGATAAAATTCTAGTGCAAACTTCAGTTCATCATCCCATACAATCCGAAGACGCAATGTCCACACACAACCTCTGTGTAGTCCACCTGACCCATATCTTCTACTCATTATGAATCATAAAATACATTTTGGTTACCTTGTCCATCATTGAATAAAAGAAATGCATACATGACCTCTAACAGACTTTAGTTCGAATAACTCTCAGTATTAAGTACGATTATCGAGTGTGAATGATCATAATATTTCACAGTGTGTACACCACTTCAAGAATCATGGCAGAAGCAAACATGTGGAGTATTTTTTGTGTCAAGTGTCACTTGCTATTTCAATTGCTCACGAAAAATGCAGTGTAATAATTGTTAATGGTCTAAACCTAGTAATGGAATGTCATGTCGTTAGCTTCCTTCCTATTAGCATAAATTTATACAGCTTCCATAAAACCTCAGCTCATGTGACTTCTATGAAGTTTCTTGTACTAATGTCGTTCGTAGAATTATAGCAGTTCATTTTCGTATCTTAAAAATATAAGGCACTGAGCGTAAGCAAAACATGCAATAGCGAGTAAATATACAAGTAGAGAACATAATGTCAACAAGTAGATGCAGCACAATTCCTACCACGAGGCTCTGCCAAGCAAACAATCAATCTATAATTAATACCATAGTGTGACCTAAACTCTATGTTCGTACACAGTATATCAGCATTTCTATATACCAAATTAAAGAGTAGGTATGACAACAAAACAGAAATGTGTAAATATGCAATCCAAACGCAAAGCAACAAATATATATCTTACAAAATAAACAGGTCATTAGCATAATATCAGCATAAGCAAATAAATGTTCATATGTAATCTTAATAAGTAAACATGAAGGCGCAAGCAGATAAATCACAAAGTATAACTTACACACATAACCATAGTCAGCACAATTAATCAGGTGACAATTATAATTTAAATAAACAAGCACAGCAAGCACATAATAAAAAAAAATAATGTGACATCAGTGAAAAAGCAGTGCAGCCAAGCGATGCATAATATATACAAATAACAACCCTGTTCATTAATAATCATTGTCAAAATCAGTTAACGTACGCAAGCACGTCGCTTCACAAGTAATTTCATAGAACATGAAATTTAGCACAAAGTATGAATCACGTAATCGCGAGCATCAAATTACGTCTACAGTACGTACCTAAGTGGAAATATGTTACCTGAAAAATAAACTCAATTAATAGTTACCTTTTTAGTATATTAGTTTCTTCTTCGAAATTACATTCTTCCTCAAAATTTCTCTATAGCAAGTCCTCTTAACGTCGGAGACACACAGAATTTACCTGAAGTTCTTAAATATTTTCTACAACCGTATCCTCAAAAATACTGAACGTTAGTAACATAATTTATCAAGTCACTATAGCTTTATACTGAATTTAATCGGAGAAATTAGACTGTGTATTTGTATACGGCTGTCAGTGCATTCGCACTGAGCGCTCGATCAGCTGTAGGCGCGTGACGTAGGAAGTAATTGTTTGCGGTCAACGACTGCCTTGTGCGGCGCGCAGACTTGACTGTTGCTTTGAGTATGTGCCGCCGCCAAAACACAGCGCGGTATCCTTGAACTCTCTGCGTGTTTACATGTAGCTGTTAGTTTCTCACAAGTATGTCATTCCACAAAAATTTTTCAGAAGTATATCATTCCACAAAAATTTTAACATTAGATATATGATGTATTCCCTTAGAGCGTCGAGATTTAAGAGTTTCTACTTCAACAGTGTTATCATGAATAATTTTGCGAATTCTATATAGACTGTTATAAATCAGAAAAAATTTGCGACACAAGCCTTTTCCTTTCTGAGACAAACGATGAGACTTAATTAACACGTTTTGGCCAACTGACAAAATTTTTAAACGACCAGGATGTTTAGCTGATTTCTCTCTTCTAGCAGCCGCAGATGCAATATTTTGCAGAGCCAGGTTCACAACTTCAGAATGCGCAGTTTCCATGTAGGCGGAAAAGGAACGATTTCAGAAATGCGATTTGTCGGTGCTTTGTTTTTTAATAATATAGGCGGTAATAATAATATAGGCGGTAAAGAAGTTGAATCATTAGGAAGTTCATTCAGAATGTTTTGAAAAATATGAAGATACTGATCCCAAGTTCTGTGATTCTGATGACAATAAAGACGACACAATTTATTGATTTCCTTCATCCATCTCTCTGAAGCGATAGATTGAGGGTGAAAAAGTGAAATGAAGATTGGTTTAATCTTACGACGCCGTAGAGTACGAAGCCAAATTTTAGAGTGAAACTGTGATCCATTATCTGATATAACCTTATCAACATGACCAACTTCTTTAAGAAAATGTTTGATGAAAGCATTAGATACTGAACGAGCTGTTGCTTTGCGTAAAGGTGTAAAACACACATATATTGATGTCAGTTCCACTGCTACGAAAATGTACGCAAAACCATTAGTAGAACGAACCACTGGACCGAACAAATCGACTGCAGCCATGACCTTTAATTTCGCTGGAATGATAGGAAACAATGGTGCTCTATGAGACATAGTTGGCGGCTTAGCCTTTTGACATAATTTGCATTTGGCAAGAACAAATCGAATACGTTTTTCCATATTACTGAAGTAGCAATTTTCTCGTAATTTATGAAAGCATTTTCTGGGACCAAAGTGTGCATAACTGAAATGTGTGTACCAAATCAATTTATTGACCCACTCATCAGGAATACAAACTAACCTAACAGAGTTGTCAACCGATTTTCGTTTAAAAAGAATGTCATTGCGAACTAAATAATGCTGTCTAATCGCTACGCTTTCCTTTCTCCTCCACTTCTCCTTAATGTCCTTCCAGATGGGATCCTTATTTTGCTCCTTAGCGATGTCCTGGAGCGAAGACGAAATAAAGTTCTCAAACGCAACACCTTGAATATACACCAAACAATAACGGTTTTCTTTGCAGTCCTCTTCAGCACTTTGTTTCAAACCCACAGGTGCACGTGATAAAGCATCAGCAACAATATTTGAAGAACCCTGTATGTAAACAATAATAAAATCAAATTCCTGTAGATACAACACCCATCGTGACAATCTGCCATGAGTTAATTTTGTCGACATAAGAAATTCCAGAGCTCGATGATCAGTGTAAACCTTAGTATGTCTGCCAAACAAAAATGTGCGACATTTTGTGAAAGCCCATACAACAGCCAAAGCTTCAAGTTCCGTAATCGAATAATTCTTCTCTGATTTAGAGAGAACACGACTTCCTAATGCAATAGTCTTCTGTACTACAACGCCGTTTTCTTCTATCTCTTGAAATAAATGTGCACCTAGGCCTTTGTATGATGAGTCCGTCGCCAAACAAAATTCTTTAGATAAATCCGGATGTGAAAGAAGTGGAGCAGCAACTAAAGCATCACGAAGCTGTTCAAATTCTGACTGAGCTTCCTCATCCCAACACCAATTAGATTTCTTTCCAGATAGTTCACATAAACGAGGTGTGGCCAAATTGTCCAATCTAACAAAGCGTCTAAGAAAATTACAGACACCAAGGAAACTACGAACATCACGTTTTGTGGTAGTTCACCGTAATGCCAACTCGTGCAAAAATACGTAATAATGAATCCAAAATTTTGTTGTGTTCACTCCAAGAATGTTTAGCAATAAGAATATCGTCAACATATGAAGTAATATTGTCACGA
Organism: Schistocerca serialis cubense; assembly: GCF_023864345.2. NCBI lineage: Eukaryota > Metazoa > Arthropoda > Insecta > Orthoptera > Acrididae > Schistocerca > Schistocerca serialis. Next base: position 1,216,086,640 of record NC_064638.1, on the reverse strand, counting down.
AGATAAACAGGTAAAATTTCGTTTAAACTACAAATGAATGCTACAGAAGATACAGTAAGTCCAAACGGTAATTTCCGAAACTGGTAACAGTTACCAAAGGCTAAAAAGGCAGTGTATTTTCTACAATCAGGGTGGAGTTCTATTTGCCAAAAACTTACGCGCATATCAATCGTGGATAAAACTTTAATTCCATGGAAATGTTGAAGAAGTTCATCTAAATTTTGTGGACGGTCAGTTTCAGGAATAATAATATTATTTATCTGTCTGGAATCCAGAACCAAACGAATTGATCCATCCTTTTTAAGAACGACATGTAATGGGCTGGTATAAGGACTGACTGGTGGCTCAATAATGCCTTGATCTATCATGTATTGAAGTTCACTCTTAACCTTGTCTCCGTAAGCCAAAGGAATAGCGTACGTTTTCCCGCGAAATGGTGTGTGTTCTTTTACTTTAAATAAATATTGTAAGCCTTGTATAGTTCCTGTGTGATGACTAAACACTGTAGCATGTGAAGTCAAAATGTGCAACGTCATCTGGCACTTCAGCTTTCTTAACCTTTCCAATAATTAATTCTTCGCTATTAATTATATCATCCATCGTGTCTCTGTATCTATTGTCATTGTCATGAATAAACACACTGTCGTCTTAATGCTCAACGAAAACATCAGAAATAAGAAACCTTAAACATTTTGTATCTGATTCAGATCTTGTTAAACACTCGAAAAATTTCAAGCATTTCGGCATTCCGGCAACAGTTAAATTCACACTCCCTTCTTTAAAGTTCAAAATTGCCTTATGTGTGTTAAGAAACTCCATACCTAATATAATTTGTGTACTGAGTAATGGAACAATAATAAAATTAGCAGAAAATTCGTATCCTTGACAAATGAAATTTAGGTTGGTCTGTTGTTTAACTTCCACACTTTTTCCAGAAATCGCTCCTCGAATTGTAGTTTTAGAAACAGGTAACACAGGACAAGCAATAGTTCTTACACATATACGAAAAACTGATTCACTAATGACATTCAATGGGCTCCCAGAATCTAAAACTGCAGTGAACTCATTCTTACCCTCACATACTTCAATAACAGGATGTAAAAATGCGTCTACATTATTTTCCTTTTCGTCTAGCAAAATGTCTCTCATGTCTTCCAGGCGTACGTAGTGTAAAATCGTAGTGTCATTACTTTCTGAACCGTCTATATTGCTGCCAGAAGCCGAAGCTGCAAGTCATTGTCGATTGTTTGCGTCACGTCTTTGATTATTCGCGTCATTTCGCGGATCAATTTCTACGATTTGCACTTGTCTCTCTGAAGTTCTGTCACGTGGAGGATGCCAATTAGGTCCCCCCTGTCTGTTAGATGCAAATTCTTGGTTGTGTCTGTTATTAAAATTTCTATTTTCCTGTCTGTCTGCATGACTACTTCTTGTGTAATTTCGACTGTCACTTCTGAAATTATTGTTGTATCTACTACCCTGGTTATTTCTGTAGAAAGAATTTCTATTACTGTATGAATAATTTCTGTCTTGATGATACCGATTACTGTTTCCGTATGATTGATCATTCCGGTACGAATTACCGTTATTATAATTGTCTGTGTAATTTCTGTTAGAACGTCTGTTATTGTCATAAGGCTGGTATCTATTGTCCTGTCTGTTATGTCTGTCATTCTCAAAGTTACCCATATAACGCCCGTTCCGATCACTATCCCTTTTCTCTGAAAATCTATTGTAATTACTGTTACGGAAAAAGTTACAAGAAGTCCCGTCGTCGTTGTCATACTCAAGTTCTTGTAGCAAAGTCTTAAAAGTCTCAATGTCGTCTTTACATCTTCCGGCTAAAGCAATTTGTCTTATGGATTGTGGCAGCTTAGTTAAACAAATGCGAATTAATTCAGTTGGGCTATAAGGGTTGGACAGGAACTGATTCTTTCGAATCATGTCTTCAAAGTATTCTGCCGGCGTGCGGAACTCAGACTGTTTAAAATTACGCTGCATAATCAGACTATGTTTGACTCTGTCTTGTGTGTTTTCGGACCAATATGCCGATAGAAATGCATGATAAAAATCATTCAGATTATTACAATCTCTAATGAGTGCGCGCATCCGCGTCGCCGGTTCGTTTTCTAAATATCCACACATAAATTCCAGTTTCTGTCTTAGTGGCCAATTTGGAGGAAGTGCATACATAAATTGATCTAACCATGCACATGGATGTATGCCATTCTTAGAATTGCGGAAGATCTTAAATTTCCGAACAGTCAAAAAGTGTTTATAGTCAAAGTTTTCACCTCGTGGCGACAAAGACCTACCGCGACTGTTCCTGTCCCAATGTCGATTATTGTAAAGTTCGCGCGCCTGGCGCTCTCTTGTTGCATCCCGTAAATGAAACAAATTATTTTCTTCAAACCCCTCTGCTATCTGTGATTCTAAATTTCTTTTGCTGTCTTTTCCTACGATTTCGCCTTCAATTTGTTTGACTTGCTTTTTTAATGCCTCAAATTCCCTTTTCACGCGTTCATTAAATTTTCCCTGATTTTCAACATGTTTATTTATGTTCTGATACTCTTCGGTTTCTGCAAATGGTAATGGAGCTGTATCATCCGAATCTCTGTCCCCATGTAAACTAAGATTTGTCAGTTTATCTGAAATTTCCTCAACTCTTTCCGATAAGTCACCTAATTGTTCTTTCTGTTTATTTACGTCTTCCGTAAGTGTCGCGACTCGGGTTTCAGTATTGACACATCTGGTAGTTAGCTGTTCATATTGTTGTGATAGGTTATTTAATCTGTCATTTGGTACGGATTCCTCGATTCTCTCAAATATTTCTTCCTTATTGTGTGCGCGTTGTAAATTTAACTCTGAAAATTTCTGTACCATCACGCGATCTCTTTCCTCCTGTTCTCTATCCTGTTCCCTTTGTCTAATCTCTACTGCAACTAATCTGTTATTGTGAGAATTCAAAATCGGTTGTACTTCTTCTCTGATTTCATTCTTTAATTCATCTTTCATATTTTTGAAACATGTCCCTATTCGTGAGTCTAACCGTGTTTCTATTGTTCCCATCTCAGTTTTAATTGTCCCTATCTCTGTTTTTAATTCAGATCCTAACTGTGATCCAAGTGAGTCTAACCGTGTTTCCATTGTTCCCATCTCAGTTCTAATTGTTGCTATTTGTGATCCCCTGATTCTAACCGTGTTGCCAAAGTTCCCATCTCTGTTTTAATTGTTCCTATCTCTGTTTTAAATTCAGATCGTATCTGTGATCCCACTGTTTTTAATTCAGATCCCAAATTTAATATTACACCCATCAACTGCTCCATATTAAATGGTTCAAAATTTTTTTCGCCTCTAACATTTCCCGCAAAACCAACGTCTTCCGTCAAAGCTGTAAAGCTATTTGTGTTCGATACTATTCCAGAATTTTCTGTCGTTAATCTCGGATTCTGAAAATTTTTTGCTTGAGAAAAATTTTGATATGGTTCCGGACTATTTTCCCGACTTATTAAATTGTTTTCCACTTCATTATTCATGATACTGTTTTCCTCTGTTGGCGAGTTCGCCATGTTAACAATTTCGTCATTCTCACTATCCATCATTTTTGCCTTTTTCATCGATCGTGTAATCATTTACAAAACATACAAAACTCGTCACTGTACGAAAATTACACACAATGACTCTTTATCTCCACTAATACCATTTACACGAAATGTTTCCCTCAAACACAATTAATCGAACAATTGAAATACTTGCACTAAATTGTCAAACCCATAGACAAGACAACAAAAATTAAATTTTGAAAAATACCATTAGAAGAATGCCAATTACAAAATCTACACATGCAATATAGACTGCAATTACTAAACTACAAATTACTACAACAATACTACTGTCTACTATTTTTACAATCAGAAGATTCCAAGGGACGATCCGAAGCAGCGGTCGCCACGTGCGTGGGGGCTTCATTATTATTTTTGCAAATATTTTTATTACACTCTAATACAAGAACACAAGCCAGATGCTTTGTTGACTGAACCTGTAATGAAGCGTTATTCAGGACATTAAAATAATGAGAAAAAAAGGAAAGGAGTTTTGTTACCTTCATTTATATTGATGAAAAGCACTCTAATCATTACAATATCTCCACACCGACTCGCTACTACCACATCTCAACAAGAACTGACTACTGCCACATCTCGACAAGCACTGCACTCCGCTACTCCTCAACAAAAACTGCCAGTGGAGGCGGCTGAATAATACTCTTTGGCGCAATCTCTGGCGCTGTGGCTCAGTGTAGCCACCTTTCAACGTGTCTTGCTCCCATTATCAAATGCAATGACAGACTTGCCTCTCTTGTGCCTTTACCTTTCCTAAGGCCGAACTGATCGTCATGTAACACATCCTCAATTTTCTGTTCCATTCTTCCGTATATTATTCTCGTCAGTAACTTGGTTGCATGAGCTGTTAAGCTGTTTGTGAGATAATTCTCGCTCTTGTCTGCTCCTGCAGACTTCGGAATTGTGTAATTGATATTTTTTCGAAAGCCAGATAGTATGCCGACAGACTCATAAATTATTTTTGTTGCCTCTTCCCCCTTTGATTTTAGAAATTCTGATGGACTTTTACCTATCCCTTCTGCTTTAATTGATCTTACGCCCCTCAAAGTTCTCTTAAATTCTCATTCTAATACTGGACACCCTGTCTCCTCTAAGTCGATCCCTTTTTATTCTTCTGTCACATCAGACAAATCTTCCCCTTCCTAGAGGCCTTCAGTGTACTCTTTCCACCAATCCTCACCCTCCTCTGCGTTTAACAGTGGAATATCCGTTGCACTCTTAATGTTACCATCCTTGCTTTTAAGTTCACCGAAGGTTATTTTGATTTTATTTTATACTGAGCCAGTCCTTACGACAGTCATTTCTTTTTCGATTTTTTTCACATTTTTCATACAACTATTTCGTTGTAACTTCGCTGCACTTCCTACTTATTTTATTCCTCAGCGACTTGCATTTCTGTATTCCTGAGTTTTCCTGAACGTTTTTGTACTTCCTTCCTTCAGCGATCAACTGAAGTATTTCTTCTGTTGTGCATAGTTTGTTCGCAGTTAGCTTCTTTTTACCCATGTTTTTCCTTCTAACTTCTGTGACTGTCGTTTTTAGAGATGTCCATTCCTCTTCAACAGTGCTGCCTACTGAGCTATTAAGTATTTCTGTATCTGTTGCCTTAGAGTGCTTCAAGCGTATCTCGTCATTCCATAATGCTGAGGTGCAGTGTTACGTGCAGTGTAATGCTGCGTGTGTGTGATTGCTATTTGTAATTATTATCTCTGGCGCAGTCTCTGACTTATATTTTTCCTCATTTGTTTTTATGCTGCTCTGTTGTTTAAATTTCTAGTAAAGAAGTCGTATGAGTTAGGGTGTGTTTTTATGTTGCAATTAAGTAAATACAACTAGTCCCGCAACATTGGTAACCCCGACGTGATGTCCGATGGTCATTAACGTGAAATTCGACGATCACTGAAGTTCCGTATCCTGCCGCGTCGCGTTAAGTACGAACATCTGCGTCAGCCGCGTCGTGCATCTTCCGTGTTCCATTCCACCGTAACTCACGGTGGCAGAACCACCACTAACTGCAGAAGTGTCTACTGGCGCATAATTATTCGCGTAACATTAAAACGGCCACCGTTTTGGCAACAAAATACCGTGCTCTGGTTTGCTCAAGTAAAAAGTCAATTTGTGCTAGCGCACATAACAGCAGACGAAACGAAGTACAGTTATGAAGTTGTTGCACTTAATGAAGATACGGCCGCAGAAGTACAGATAGTCTGGCGTCACCACCAATTACTGATCGTTACACAACCATCGAGAACGATCTGATTACCCGACTCTCGCATCCGAGGCGAAGAGATTGGAGAAGATACTCCCCACAGAGGAGCTAGGCGAACGCAGGACATCGCAGCTACTACGCCGACTGCGTACATTAGCGAGCAAAGCGGTCAGTGACGACATTTTGCGGAATATTTGGCTATCGCGCCTGCCACCCGACTGGCAGAAAATATTGACAGTGTGTGCCGGCGATCTGAATGCACTCGTGCAAACCGCTGATCGCATAGCGGAAATGTATCCATCCGCATGTGTCGCAACAGTTTGCTCACAACCTCGGGCAGATAACACTCTCGCCGCACCACAAGCACGGGTTTCCGAGCTCAGCGCGCAAGTAGAGCTGCATTACGGACCCAGAGTACCACCGCTCACCAGGTAGGCGCAGCCGCTCACCTTCGTCAAAAAGAATCTGTTGGTATCATCTCCATCTACATACATACTCCGCAATCCACAATACGGTGCGTGGCGGAGGGTACCTCGTACCACAATTAGCATCTTCTCTCCCTGTTCCACTCCCAAACAGAACGACGCAAAAATGACTGCCTATATGCCGCTGTACGAGCCCTAATCTCTCTAATCTTATCTTTGTGGTCTTTCCGCGAAACGTAAGTTGGCGGCAGGAAAATTGTACTGCAGCTAGCCTCAAATGCTGGTTCTCTAAATTTCCTCAGTAGCGATTCACGAAAAGAACGCCTCCTTGCCTCTAGAGACTCCCGCCCCAGTTCCTGAAGCATTTCCGTAACATTTACGTGATGATCAAACCTACCAGTAGCAAATCAAGCAGCCCCCCCTGAATTGCTTCTATGTCCTCCCTCAATCCGACCTGATAGGGATCCCAAACGCTCGAGCAGTACTCAAGAATAGGTCGTATTAGTGTTTTATAAGCGGTCTCCTTTACAGATGAACCACATCTTCCCAAAATTCTTACAATGAACCGAAGACAACTATCCGCCTTCCCCACTACTGCCATTATATGCTAGTCCCACTTCATATCGCTCTGCAATGTTACGCCCAAATATTTAATCGACGTGACTGTGTCAAGCGCTACACTACTAATGGAGTATTCAAACATTACAGGATTCTTTTTGCTATTCATCTGCATTAATTTACATTTATCTATATTTAGAGGTAGCTACCGTTCTTTACACCAATCACAAATCCTGTCCAAGTCATCTTGTATCCTCCTATAGTCACTCAATGACGACACCTTCCCGCACACCACAGCATCATCAGCAAACAGTCGCACATTGCTATCCACCCTATCCAAAAGATCATTTATGTAGATAGAAAACAACAGCGGACCTACAACACTTCCCTGGGGCACTCTAGATGATACCATCACCTCCGTGAACACTCACCATCGAGGTCAACGTACTGGGTTCTATTAGTTAAGGAGTCTTCGAGCCACTCACATATTTGGTTACCAATCCCATATGCTCGTACCTTAGTTAAGAGTCTGCAGTGGGGCACCGAGTCAAACACTTTCGGGAAGTCAAGGAATATGGCATCGGTCTGACACCCTTAATCCGTGGTTCGCAAGATATCGACGGTATGGTTCCGAGGCGCGCAAAAACTGACATGTGAACAGGGAAACTCAGCACGAAATCAGTGATGACAGCCATTCACAGGAACCGTCCACTTCAATTTCCTACACGGTAAACTACTTCTGAAAGCGATAAGGAGTCCACCATCAACCATATTTAATTTTATTTAATTTATCTTCCGCGAACTTATTTCCGGCTTTATCCGGCTTTCAGTACATATAATGATTTCACCCTCCGTGCTTTGTATTAGCTCTTCGAGCTCTGGTTCTTTTCCACACAGCTACGACAATTTACATCTATAACACTGATTGTTGCCAGGTCTGCCTTCCTGTGTGTATTCTGCACTCTTTTAGACTAACACCCTTTTTGTAGTTTACCGAGACCCTCTATGACAAAAAAAGGGCCAGTCGCCGCCACACATTCCCCGCTACTAGTGCAGCGGCTGTACTGTTTCTCCTGGGTGGACTTGGGTTGAAAAAAAATGTAAACTAAATATTACAATAGATTTTATAAATAATCGGCAAGTACGCCAAAGAAGAAGAGATAGAACTACAATGGACATGTTATTCCATGGACTCTTGAGCTTCTATGCATGAGCTATCTTTTCTTTGTCATTCGCTTATCTTATCTGCTTGGATTCGGACCTAAGAGGACGTTCTTGTGTAAAGCTCATCTTGCTGTACCAGCTGATAATGTAAATTGTACTTAAAACCCGAGAAATATAATGGTTGTTTTGTCAAAAGAATTTTGTGTATGTCGTTAGTCTATTGTTAGTCAACTAAACTGCCTTAAGTAGATACGGGCCTCAATAAGGAATTTTAATTGTTAGGCGCCATCTTCGAAAAATCTTTAACATTTTTCTTTTACCTCAACTACGAGACGCGCCGTCGGTTAGGACAATTAACTTTATTTCAGATCCCACGTGATCGGAGGCAGCTACAAATAATTTAACAATTTCATTTACAGATTTTCTTTATGTAACGAGATAACATCCCAAGCAGAAAAGGTCTGGTCACAGGATTCCAGTTCCATTATAGGATTTCATTTGTAGATGCTACTCTTGTTATCTTGTATTGGGAAATCGAGACGAAACCACGATAAGTTATGTATTACAGTAGCGTTCATCGAACAGACTTGGAAAATATTCTCTGGTGCAATAAGCACACGACTTCTTACGAACCTGGAACAATATCTCTGGTGTTGGGAAATAAGAAAAGGACAATTAATTTTCGACGATTACGTAACTACCCTGAGAACTGAGCTAGTTACTGAGTGCTTATACACGTCGGGCTAAACACTGTTGATAATATTCCTACATTAGTTATTCCTCTTTTATGCTGATCCATTGCATTAATGTGTGTTACTTTTTTGTATAAGTCACGGCTCATATTTTATTTTATTACATTGCACTAATAGTCACAAAACAAATAAAAAATTTTATTGTGCTACATTACACGGTTTCGTGTGCGTAGTGGACTTGTCATATATTAAGTGTAACCTGTAAACCCACCACCCTATGGCGCAAGTGGAGCATTCTGTACGAAGCCCACACTATCGTAGAACCCTTTGAGCCTCTATTTCAGACACTGCGCTTGGCTGTGTACTAACAGTCCACATTTGGCCTGTCAACGATACTGCAGATAGTGTACTCCCCCTTCATCTCGCAAGAAAGACTGTCAGTTTTTACCATTTCAGCTAACCGCCGGAAGCCACAGAGAATCGCAACCGACCCAAAGCGACTCACATCGTTAGTTGCAACATGAGCCACCACCTGCAGTTAGCAGCACCCTGAGCTCTTCATGGCATCCAGAAGCAGTCTTGCCACATCTGGAGCTCCCAAGTGCCAGTAATTCCATCCTCTGTGAATGCCTAGAACTTGCAGATGGAGAGGCTACATCTGGACCAAGCCAGGTACTGCATCTGGCTCAGAGCGAACGTCAGCTACAGACAGCACCCCAAATACGTTCGTCAGACGGTTATGGGAGGTTCTCTGCTCGGCCTCCCAGACAGTCTTTCGCTGTCTGTCACGCTTTAGAGGACCTCCAACTCGACCACGGGAGACGGGTCAATTCCAGTGCGGGCAATACGCAGGGCGGTCACAGTAATGGACCGATCGGGGAATTGTGGGACGTGCTGGAGAACCCACAGATTACCACGTCCGGCCATCCTCAGTGACACCAGTTGACAACTGTTTCGAGCTGTGTGACCGAACTCAGCACCGCTTGGGGCCGTGCGCGAAGGATCACCGATTCAGCAAACACCTGAACACAGCAGTCGCAGTCCCTATCCACACCAAAGACGGCAAAACTAAATACTACACGTTTATGAGAACGAAAGATTATGCTTAATAAGAACAAAAACACGCAATAAATTTAAAGAAACTAAACTAGTATCCACACAGATCATTAAAAATAAGCCGGCAGGTGTGGCCGTGCGGTTCTAGGCGCTTCAGTCTGGAACCGCGTGACCGCTACGGTCGCAGGTTCGAATCCTGCCTCGGGCACGGATGTGTGTGATGTACGTAGGTTAGTTAGGTTTAAGTACGAGGGCAGTTCAATAAGTAATGCAACACATTTTTTTTCTGAAACAGGGGTTGTTTTATTCAGCATTGAAATACACCAGGTTATTCCCCAATCTTTTAGCTACACAACACTATTTTTCAACGTAATCTCGATTCAATGCTACGGCCTTACGCCACCTTGAAATGAGGGCCTGTATGCCTGCACGGTACCATTCCACTGGTCGATGTCGGAGCCAACGTCGTACTGCATCAATAACTTCTTCATCATCCGCGTAGTGCCTCCCACGGATTACGTCCTTCATTGGGCCAAACATATGGAAATCCGACGGTGCGAGATCAGGGCTGTAGGGTGCATGAGGAAGAACAGTCCACTGAAGTTTTGTGAGCTCCTCTCGGGTGCGAAGACTTGTGTGAGGTCTTGCGTTGTCATGAAGAAGAAGTTCGTTCAGATTTTTGTGCCTACGAACACGCTGAAGTCGTTTCTCTAATTTCTGAAGAGTAGCACGATACACTTCAGAGTGTAGTGCCTCCCACGGATTACGTCCTTCATTGGGCCAAACATATGGAAATCCGACGGTGCGAGATCAGGGCTGTAGGGTGCATGAGGAAGAACAGTCCACTGAAGTTTTGTGAGCTCCTCTCGGGTGCGAAGACTTGTGTGAGGTCTTGCGTTGTCATGAAGAAGAAGTTCGTTCAGATTTTTGTGCCTACGAACACGCTGAAGTCGTTTCTCTAATTTCTGAAGAGTAGCACGATACACTTCAGAGTTGATCGTTTGACCATGGGGAAGGACATCGAACAGAATAACCCCTTCAGCATCCCAGAAGACTGTAATCATGACTTTACCGGCTGAGGGTATGGCTTTCAACTTTTTTTTGGTAGGGGAGTGGGTGCGGCGCCACTCCATTGATTGCCGTTTTGTTTCAGGTTCGAAGTGATGAACCCATGTTTCATCGCCTGGAACAATCTTTGACAAGAAATTGTCACCCTCAGCCACATGACGAGCAAGCAATTCCGCACAGATGGTTCTCCTTTGCTCTTTATGGTGTTCGGTTAGACAACGAGGCACCCAGCGGGAACAAACCTTTGAATATCCCAACTGGTGAACAATTGTGACAGCACTACCAACAGAGATGTCAAGTTGAGCACTGAGTTGTTTGATGGTGATCCGTAGATCATCTCGAACGAGTGTGTTCGCACGCTCCGCCATTGCAGGAGTCACAGCTGTGCACGGCCGGCCCGCACGCGGGAGATCAGACAGTCTTGCTTGACCTTGCGGCGATGATGACACACGCTTTGCCCAATGACTCACCGCGCTTTTGTCCACTGCCAGATCACCGTACACATTCTGCAAGCGCCTATGAATATCTGAGATGCCCTGGTTTTCCGCCAAAAGAAACTCGATCACTGCCCGTTGTTTGCAACGCACATCTGTTACAGACGCCATTTTAACAGCTCCGTACAGCGCTGCCACCTGTCGGAAGTCAATGAAACTAAACGAGACCAAGCGGGAATGTTTGAAAATATTCCACAAGAAATTTCCGGTTTTTTCAACCAAAATTGGCCGAGAAAAAAAATGTGTTGCATTACTTATTGAACTGCCCTCGTAGTTCTAAGTTCAAGGGGACTGATGACCACAGATGTTAAGTCCCATAGTGCTCAGAACCATTTGAACTAAAAATAAGTCCCTCCTCTTTGAAGCTCGTAAATGCAATGCAAGAACGAACAGTGTACTCACCTTACCTGTAACAGCAACGGAAGGTCCTACCTCACTGATAGCTTAACCGACATCCAGCTTAGGGGACAAAACAAGCTTAAGCAAAGCTAAAGGAAAACTCAGGGTTGGCCACAATCAGATTAGTGTGAAAGCGGGAGACAATGGTAGACTCAACAATAAGGTGGAAATCTTGAATTTCATTGGATATTTTTACAACAATCTGTATGCAAAACAAAAACTACATATTACAACCTTCATCATTTTGATTTGTAGCTCCTCGTGTTGGGCCTGTTTGCAGTTAAAATTGTTTGATGTTAGGTCCGACAGTTATGCAAAACACCGTACAAACTCAATTACATTCTAGAAGATTGGTTAACTCCCAGCCAAAAACTTTCTCATCAACATCGTTTGGTTGCAGATGACAAGCTACCTGTAGTAATTAACACACAAGCGATCCGGAAAATTCATGAACAACAAATGTAAAGGTATTTACAAAAAGAAACGATCTACTGTTTGGACTAAACGTCCACATAATTTTATAATGACTGTAAAACGTATGTGTTGCCGGCGATGGGAGAGGCATGGCAGAGTCTTTGACCAGAGAGTAGTATGTAGTTAGTTGTTGCTTGTCGCGAGTCAGCGTGAGTCGACAGTTAGGCTGTAGTCTTCAGTTAGTAGTAGTCAGTCTGCGGTAGTCTTCAGTAGTATGCAGTAGTCTGCTGTAGTCGACAGTAGTCGGCGTGTGCCTGCGCATGGCGGCAATCTGCTCTGGTCGGGACTCTGGAGGATGAGTATTATTGTAGAAGGTAAAGAAGCAGCCTTGCGCATATCTAGTAATGTATATTAACTGTCATTAATTTGTTTTAAAAAATGCCCCAATAATAATTTTCAAAATATAAAGTAATTTTTTAAAGAAAGGCATTCATTTCAATTTAAAGAATATTTCCAATGCATGATCATTCCTTCCAAGAATCAGAAAAAAAATATACGCCAGCATTGCACGAAGCTGTGCCGAAAAATTTCTACATAAGAGCAGATATATATTCGCAGTTTTTATTGAGGTAAGAATTTTTTTCCTTTTTTTATTCAGAATACAGGGCCGAGGCGCAGCGCTGCTGTCGTCATAATATTTACCAGGTTACTGAATTTTTTTTATTATTCACGGATTTACGAATTGAATTTTATGGTTACATTAAATGTGAATGCATTTCTGCACGGAGACTATAAATGGGAACCAATTTTGTTCAGAGGTTACATTAAAATTAATTTTGTTCAGAGGTTACAATATTTAAAAAAATTCATTTAATTAATATTTTGTTGGGAGGTTACACTTGGTTCATCAATATATGTATATATATATATATATATATATATATATATATATATATATATATTGTGGGGATGTTACATGACTTAACAAAAATGTTCACATTACAGAATAAATAAAAGTGAAAAACCACTGATGATAGCACAACGGTGCCTAAACATGTTTGGGTACTGAGAAAAAACGGTGTTTTGCATAATTGACAAACCTCACACCCAACAATATTACAACCTTACCTTACTACTCCAATACATCGAATGGTCTCTTATATACTTCCTTCGAAAGTCAAATATGCTATTCATACCTCGGGAAAACGCTTTGCTCTTGGCTGTGAATAGTTTTCTTTTGATTGTTGATGGTTTGCTCATGAATAAACTTACGAGCAGTTGTAACTGCGCAAAATATCCTGGTGTAGTAATTGATGAATTCATATCGGGTTTCCAGCCAGAACATAACGTCATCTTAAGACAATATTTCGGCGGTCCACCTGGGCGCATCTCCAGGTGAGTAAGCCGTCGCACTAACTCGCCGGGACTGAGAAGTACTGTGACGGGTTACTCACCTGAAGACCGCTACCAGGTGGACGGCCGAAATACTGTCTCAAGATGACAATATGTTGCGGCTGGAGACACGAGATGAATATCATTATGAGCACGCGTTTTGCACAACACTTTTTCAAGAATATTCTTGCATCGTATCAGTCGTGATCTTGAGGCTGAGAGCGGGATTCCTCAGCGCTAGGAATTGACAAGCAGAGAAAACATGTAACGAATGTCTTTATGCAGAGATTTTGTAGATTCCGAAAAGGCCTTTGATGAGTTAGCCATCCTGCCGTTGTGCAAGCATTACCTGAGCAATGGGTTAGCGTTTCCGATATTAAAAGCTTGTAAAATATATGCAGAACTTCTACCGTTCTTGTTAATGCCAGCGAGCCAGTCAAGAGTTTCTAACGCAAAGACGAGTAAAACAAGGCGATCCCATCCCCATAAACTTCTCGCTGCCGTTCTGGAAAAGGCAGTGTCAATGTCAGTAAAAAATTGAACGGGAGAAAAAAATGTATTAGAACCAACTGGAAGAGTCTTAACAACCTCAGATTTTCAGATGATATTATGCTACTGGCAAATGATATTGAAGACCTACAGACGTCGGTATCGAATTTCGTCACGGAATGTCAGGCATTGGGATCGAACACAAAAGTTTCCAAGGCAAAAGTTACGTCTAGTAATTGGTAGACGGTAGGAAATGTACATTTCATAATTACGCTATTGGACACTGTCAGAGAGTACATCAATATTGGCCATCTTGTAAGTATTGCTGGAGACACGAGTCTGAAAGTTTTCGACGCATCAACGTAGGCCGTCAAGCATTTGGAAGAGATTCAACTATCTTCAGGTGAAACATGATGGTAAAACTTAAAAACTTATGGCTGTGAGACATGGACACTTCAAGAATACAGAAGATGCGAACTTAGAACTCTACAGTGAGGCATGGAAACGTCTATGCTGCGATTTACAAAAAAAGTCAAGAAAAGAGCAGAAGAAATCAGATCAATTGCCGACGTCAAAGGCATACTGTAGAGAGCAGCCACTATGGTACAGGACTGTGCCTGCCATGTTGCGAGAAGAAATGAGGACTGATGGACTGAGGCGGTACGGCAACAGAGTCAAGGGGCAGACCAGGAGAAAGATTTCCACATGGCATTTGACACTGCACCTCACAGGCGGCTTGTAATCAAATTGCATGCTTATGGAAAATCACCTCAGTTTTGCGACTGGATCCGTGATTTCCTGTCAGCGAGGTCACAGCTCGGTGTTACTGACGAAGAGCCGTAGTGTAAAGTGATTTCTGGCGTTCCCCAAGGCAGTGTTATAAGCCGCTGCTGTTCTTTGTCTATACAGGGTGTTACAAAAAGGTACGGCCAAACTTTCAGGAAACATTCCTCACATACAAAGAAAGAAAATATGTTCTGTGGACATGTGTCCGGAAACGCTTACTTTCCATGTTAGAGCTCATTTTACTACTTCTCTTCAAATCACATTAATCATGGAATGGAAACACACAGCAACAGAACGTACCAGCGTGACTTCAAACAGTTTGTTACAGGAAATGTTCAAAATGTCCTCCGTTAGCGAGGATACATGCATCCACCCTCCGTCGCATGGAATCCCTGATGCGCTGATGCAGCCCTGGAGAATGGCGTATTGTATCACAGCCGTCCACAATACGAGCACGAAGAGTCTCTACATTTGGTACCGGGGTTGCGTAGACAAGAGCTTTCAAATGCCCCCATAAATGAAAGTCAAGAGGGTTGAGGTCAGGAGAACGTGGAGGCCATGTAGTTGGTCCGCCTCTACCAATCCATCGACCATCGAATCTGTTGTTGAGAAGCGTACGAACACTTCGACTGAAATGTGCAGGAGCTCCATCGTGCATGAACCACATGTTGTGTCGTACTTTTAAAGGCACATGTTCTAGCAGCACAGGTAGAGTAGCCCGTATGAAATCATGATAACCTGCTCCATTGAGCGTAGGTGGAAGAACATGGGGCCCAATCAAGACATCACCAACAATGCCTGCCCAAACGGTCACAGAAAATCTGTGTTGATGACGTGATTGCACAATTGCGTGCGGATTCTCGTCAGCTCACACATGTTGATTGCGAAAATTTACAATTTGATCACGTTGGAACCATTCGCAGAAGTGTACCCGTGGAGGCCAATCAGCTGCAGATAGTGCCTGCACACGCTGTACACGATACGGAAACAACTGGTTCTCCCGTAGCACTCTCCATACAGTGACGTGGTAAACGTTACCTTGTACACCAGCAACTTCTCTGACGCTGACATTAGGGTTACCGTCAACTGCACGAAGAATTGCCTCGTCCATTGCAGGTGTCCTCGACGTTCTAGGTCTTCCCCAGTCGCGAGTCATAGGCTGGAATGTTCCGTGCTCCCTCAGACGCCGATCAATTGCTTCGAACGTCTTCCTGTCGGGACACCTTCGTTCTGGAAATCTGTCTCGATACAAACGTACCGCGCCACGGCTATTGCCCCGTGCTAATCCATACATCAAATGGGCATCTGCCAACTCCGCATTTGCAAACATTGCACTGACTGCAAAACCACGTTCGTGATGAACACTAACCTGTTGATGCTACGTACTGATGTGCTTGATGCTAGTACTGTAGAGCAATGAGTCGCATGTCAACACAAGCACCGAAGTCAACATTACCTTCCTCCAATTGGGCCAACTGGCGGTGAATCGAGGAAGTACAGTACATACTGACGAAACTAAAATGAGCTCTAACATGGTAATTAAGCGTTTCCGGACACATGTCCACATAACATCTTTTCTTTATTTGTGTGTGAGTAATGCTTCCTGAATGTTTGGCCGTACCTTTTTGTAACACCCTGTATAAATGATTTAGGAGACAGTCTAAGCAGCCATCTTAGGTTATTTGCAGATAATACTGTCGTTTATCGTCTAGGACAGTCATCGGAAGATGAAAACCAATTGCAAAAAGATTAAATGAGATATCTATTTCGTGCGGAAATAGTAACTGACGTTAAGTAACGAAAAGTGTGAGGTCATCCACGAGTGTGCTAAAAGGAGTCAGTCAGCCTCCAGTTATACGATAAATCAATCGGATCCAAATGCCGTAAATTCTACTAAATACCTAGGAATTACAATTAAGAACAACTTAAATTGGAAAGACACATAGAAAATATTTTGGGGAAGGCTGACCAAAGATTGTGATTTATTGGCAGAACACGTCGAAGATGCAGCAGATCTACTAAAGGGACTGTGTACGCTACGCTTGTTCTGTCCTCTTTTGGAGTACTGCTGCTCGGTGTGGGATGCTTACCATATAGGATTAACGGAATACGTCGAGAAATTTCAGAGAATAGCAGCACGTGTTGTGTTATCGAGAAATAGGGGAGAGAGTGTCACTGATATGATAAGGGATTTGGGTGGACATCATTAAAACAAAGGCGTTTCTATTGCAGCGGGATCTTCTCACCAAATTTGTATCACCAACTTTCTCCTTCGAATGCAAAAACAGTTTGTTGACGCCAACCTACATAGGGCGAAATGATCGTCATAAGTAAAATAACGGAAATCAGAGCTCAAGCGGGAAGACATAGGTGTTCGTTCCTCTCGTGTGTTGTTCGAGAATGGAATAATAGGGAATTATTGTGAAGGTGGTTCGATGAACTCTCTGCCAGGCACTTAAGTGTGATTTGCAGAGTATTCATGTAGATGCAGATGTATACGAAGGCCGCCAGACCGATAGTGCAAAGACCAGCGGAAGATCGCTTAGAGTTAACCGGATGAATATCGCCCAGAACCGTTGCACTTGGCAGAAGAAGTTGCAGACGTACCTGACTTCAGGGCTCGGAAGGGCACATCATGTAATGGTATAAATAACTGATTACGATGATGATGTCATTTGATTGCACCAACAATTGTGAGGCAGACCGAGTAGCAATTGGGAATATTTGGTAAGAGATTTTCAGTTCAGGAATTTACTTTACAACCAAGGGACACCTCCTGTAAAATCTGGTCAGAACCTGGGGATGGGCATTATGTTTAAATTAATTCTTGCCTCATATGTTCCAGACCATAATTTAACACACCGTGTGAAAAAAAACACTTCCGAATGAAGTCGATGGTTGGTTTGACATCGCAGGTGTTTCGACCTACGGTGACTAATTCCTCTAACGTTTGCTGTTTAGTTTCTTAATCAACACTCTACACTCATTTACTGTAGCTCTCTACCTTAAAAACACAGAATCGGTATGTATATTTCTCCCCTCGTACGTATAACAAGCCGCTGATTGTTCGCAGTAAAATTAGTAGGGACGAGTAATCCTAATTTACATCATGTTTAAGTTGCGCATTCGTCACGCTCTTTCAGAGTTGCGTTCTTTACATCCTTTCTCCTTTTTGTGCTCGTTTCCAGCACTCTCGAATGACAAAGCTCTTTGACTCGTTCTGTGTGCAAGTATTCAACCTTTACTAGAGGTTGCGAGCGCAAGTAGTTTAAGCAGTCGCCGCCTGTAGCAGCACCTCACAGTCCTCGTTGGGCGAGTAGTTCGGCTGACGTCCACAAAGATGACGCCAGCTACCAGGCAGTCAGAACTGCAATTCACAGCTTTATGTTGTGGATTTAGAATGAGTACGTCAGTTGTTAGTGAGTATTTAAGACGGCAAGTTGAACGAAATTTATTACTTGCACTGATATTGGTTATCCTACACATATCGACGGCCTGTCGTTGCATTAACCTTGTTTCTTTCCTTTTCTTCTAATCTGTTTATTGTCTAGGGAAACAAACAGCGAATTGCCAAAGTGTCGGGTTCGTCTCCCCGGTCACCGAAAATGTTCTCAATCCCAACAGGATATGGGAATTCATTTTTGGTACATTTGGAAACTTGACTTGGAAAGTTAGACACATGATTTAAACAAAACCATCTCTTCAAAAGAATTACAGTGAAACATGCGAATTTATGGTTACAGTAAATTAACATTTTTACGCTTGTGTACCGCTAATATATTCTTAAAAAGGCAAAATATAATTACAACACAATTTAAAATTTACACCTTAATTTTCTTTGAACAATAATTCGTACAATAACAATTTATTTCTGCGTAAGAAAAATTAAAAAAAACGAGAAGTTAAAGAACTGAAAGCAATCGACCATTAAAAAAAACTAGACATATCGAATCTTCCTAGCTTTCGCTTGCGAAATCTCTTTCATTCGACCCGCATAATTTAAATCCTTTCCTCTATTCACTGTTAGACAGTCTTTTTCTCCCGCAGGTCATGTCTACATACGGCCTGAAAGAACGATTAAGTGAAACGAACTGTTGGTGTCGGTATTTTTCCAGTATTTGTCTTCATCTTGCTTTTCTCGTCTCCACTTTGCCAATTTCTCTAAAAAAATTTAAAACAATAAACGAAAGTACGAAGGAAGCGACACTGGTGTAAATAAAGAAATGATTCCAGTATAAGTCTCATGGAGCTGAGGAATCCGTTCCTGTCCCGCAATTCGTTGACATTATTTCACACTCTATCGAAATCACAGAATCTTCTTTCCGAAATACCGATAAGGCATTCGAAATTTCGGGTTTCAGAAATAATTTTTTCTGGATTAAAATTCTTTAAGCTCATACATTAATAAATCACATCACAGTATTTTACAACTTCATATCATCAATTATTAATGACGTAACAAGTCAAAATTTATGCAAGAAATGGGTTTAAGTACAGACAGCAAATTAAATAACGTGCTGATACAACATTTTAAATTTAAACTTCTAAGCAAACAACAATTTTTTCGGCCATTATTTCGCATATTTTTGATTGAAAAAAAGTACACACACGCAAGGATCCTTGTTTTTCATTCAGATGTGTTGTGGTCTTCAGTCCAGAGACTGATTTGATGCAGCTCTCCATGCTATTCTATCCTGTGCAAGCGTCTTCATCCCCAAGTAACTACTGAAACCTACATCCTTCTGGACCTACTTGCTGTACGTGGTCTCCCTCTTTGGGTTTTACCCCTCCTACTTCGTTCCGGTACTTAACTGGTGATCCCTTGATGTTGCAGAATATGCCCTACCAACTGGTTCCCTCTCCTGGTAAGGCTGTGCTACAAATTAGTTTGTTCGCCAATTCTGTTCAGTAATTCCTCGTTAGTTACGTGATTTACCAATTCTAATGTGTAGCATTTTTCTATTGCATCACGTTTCAGAAGTTTCTATTCTCCATCTGCCTGAACAGTGTACTGCCTTGCAAAAACTTTCAGAATAGCCTTCGCGACGAAGCAACCTGGGATCTCTTTACTTTCTCTCTTATTTTGTCATATGCCTCCTTAAATTCATTTTATTTTCATTTTTGCCCAATTACCATTAACATGCATGAGTATAAGCTGCAGTTCTATAAAAGAGAAAGGTTGACCTCACCTTAAGGAGTATAGCACCCGGTCCCTGATTTTGTGGTTAGTTTTGCGTACATAATTAATTTCCTAATTTATTTTGACCAATCCTAGTTAATATCTTTTGCTACAGATCATTATAGGGTGAAATCAGCAAATGTTTAGTACCTATATTCTATTGTTGACTTATAAACAAATATAAATTCTGTACTAAATATAAACATTTGGAAGAAGAACTACTAGGATTCTTAAAGTATTTATTTTGCTCTATTCGAAAACACATTAGCAAAGCCAGCCCTTAATTAATTCCAAAATAATTACCAGGTTTCTCAAAAGTATTGTTTGTAAAACTATATTTGTTAATCTCATTATATAAACAAATAATTCGGCTAACCTTTGTGGTAGAAGGAACTGTTAAAAAGAAGGAATTTTTCGATGTATTAAGTTAACTGAATGAGTTATTTTTTATTCGTAATTTCAGTAACTTAAACATCGAACAATGTATCGTTTCAGTGCCTATTATGGGAGGATACATAAAGTACCGATTTTTGGTCTCGAGATAATCAGTCAGTCCAAGGCCGACTTTCAGACGTGAAACATATGTTGGTTAGATTAACAACAATGTATAAACTTAACAGTGGAATAAGTTTAACACGAATAGGCTATGTGTTACAACAGTTAATGACAATGTCTATTCAATTTATTCAAAATAGTGTCTCAGTACCATGTTATTCTGCAAGAAATCTGTGGTTGGGTTTTTACTGCTCATAGATGTTTAATAGCAAGCTATTGTAGGAGTATGGTGATGTTGCCTGCAACCTATTAATGAGATTTATTAACATTTATCAATAGTGAACTGGTCATATAATTGTGCAATATCGGGAGTTTGTGAACAGTGAAAGTAAAGAACCACGAAACTCAGTTGTGCAACTGTCGGCTATATCATTTACCGTAGTCAGTGTTGAACTTCCACCCCCCATTTTGCAGCCAGTATAAGAATGCAATACGTCGACACCGAGGACTATCAACGAAGAAATAAAGCAGGCGTATATCACAACATCCTAACACTTGGATATAAACATGATGTTAACAAATTTCTCTTCTTCACAAACTCGTTTCTCGTCATTGCCATCCTCTCAACTTCGACCAACGTGAGTTATTTTGCTGCCCAAATAGCAAAATTCATCTACTACCTTAAGCGTTTCTTTTCCTAATCTGATTTCCTCAGCATCACCTGATTTACTTCGTCTACATTCCAATACAGTTCTCCTGCTTTTGTTGATGTTCATCTTATCTCCTCCTTTCAAGACTCTGTCCATTATGTTCAACTGCTCTTCCAAGTCCTTTGCTGTCTCTAACAGAATTACAATCTAATCAGCACACCTCTAAGTTTTTATTTCTTCTCCCTGGACTTTATTTCCCACTCGAAATTTTTCTTTTATTTGCTTTTTTGTTCGCTCAATGCATAGATTGAATAACATCGGGGATAGGCTACAACTCCTTCTCACTACCTTTTCAAAAATTGCTTTCTTTCCATGCGCCTCGACTCTTATAAATGCTATCTGGTTTCTATACAAGTTGTAAACAGCGTTTCGCTCCCTGTATTTTACCCCAGCTGCCTTCAGAATTTCAAAGAATGCTATCCAGGGAACGTTGTCAGAAGCTTTCCCTACGTCTGCAAATGTTATAAATGTAGATTTGCCTTTCCTTAATCTATTTTCTATGCTAAGTCGTAGGGTCAGTACTGCGTCGGGTGTTCCCACATTTCTCTGAACTCCAAACTGATCTTTCACAATGTCAGCTTCTACCATTTTTCCCATTTTTCTGTAAAATTCGTATCAGTATTTTTCAACCATGGCATATTGAACTGTTATTCCCACCTGTCATCACCCGCCTTCTTTAGAACTAGAATTATTATATTCTTTTTGAAATCTGAGGGTATTTCGCCTGTTTCATACACCACTGGCAATTAAAATTGCTACACCACGAAGATGACGTGCTACAGACGCGAAATTTAACCGACTGGAAGAAGACGCTGTGATATGCAAATGATTAGCTTTACAGAGCTATCACAGAAGGTTGGCGCCAGTAGCGACACCTACAACGTGCTGACGTGAAAAGTTTCCAACCGACTTGTCATACACAAACAGCAGTTGACCGGCGGTGCCTGGTGAAACGTTGTTGTGATGCCTCGTGTAAGGAGGAGAAATGCGTACCATCACGTTTCCGACTTTGATAAAGCTCGGATTGTAGCCTATCGCGATTGCGGTTGCATGGGGGCTTAATTATTTTAGATGCAAATATTTTTTTTTAATTTTTAGTAGCTGACTGTCAGGTTATGCAGTCTCGTACCGGTTGGCCCTAATTAGTATTAGTACGCAATCTGACTGCATAGAATAACAAAAAAGAATGAGAGAAAACTTCCGTTAACACAATTAATTAGTTAAGTCCCCAGCAACTATAAAACGTACGAAACAACAAAACACGTGTGTAGCTGTTCTGTGTATGGAAGTGTGATTCAACGTACACACCTGGCACGGTTCTTCCTCAATAAGACCAGATATTTTAAACATCACTTATACTGAAGTAATTAAAAAAATAAACAGAAATACTATAATTGCACACAGAAACCAGAAATACAGTCTAATACAAAAACACGAGCCAGATGCTTTGTTGACTGAACCTGTGACGAAGAGGCATTATTGTTTAAGACATTGAAATAATACAAAAAAAAGGAATTTTTTTACCTTCATACATATTGACGAAAAGCACATTACAGCATCCCTAATCCAACAACATCTGGTGTCTAGCCCATCAAAACAATATGACAACATCTGAACAAGCACTCTCCATGGGAACCTCTCAACAACGACTCACCACTGCTACATCTCAACAAGCACTCTCCACCACGACTTCTCGATAAGAACTCTCCACTACCACATCTCAACCAACACTCTCCACCACGACTTCTCGACAAGAACTGCCAGTGGAAGCGGCTGAATTATACTCTTTGGCGCGATCTCTGGCGCTGTGGCTCAGTGTAGCCACCTTTCATATGCCCCTCCTCCAAGGGCCAGAATTTGATGGTATTTTTGCCAGAATTGGTGGTGAAAATACCACCAAATTCGTCCAAAAAAATACAGACTAAAATAAGAGATAATATTAATAAGTAAATATCACTTCACTAAATAAATTTTGGCTTTGAACTGACCCTTCAATAGCCTAATATATAAAATACATTAAGTAATACAAATTGAAACGTCCCCTTTGAACAATTATACAAGACTGTCCTTAAACTGATACACAATATTTTTTTAGCGCAACGCAATCTGACTTTCAAAAATCCCTACAAAAAAAATGGCCCTGACTAACATTAACCTATGCGTTTCACAAATCGCTTACCTCACAAAAATCTTGGTTACTCGAACTACTGCAATACAGCGCGCGCCACTACTGCCAGCTAAATAAAAGATTCAAGCTATGGAAGGCACTAGCTACTGATAGGGATAGTTAGAAAATGAAAGATATTAATAGAGAACAAACAATGTATTTACCTTAATATCATTATATATATATATATATATATATATATATATATATATATACATATATATATATATATATAGCAGTTCATGACAAATTTCAAAACTCCGCCATCTCTCTCCCCACATCCACCACTGCTGGCGGCTCACCTCCAACTGCGCAACACTACGCGCTGTTCAAATCCAGCTGCCGCTGCCCAACACTACAATGGCAGACAACAATGCAAACTAGCCACAGACTGCACACAGCACAGCCTACTTACATAGCCCCCATGCTCCCCACAAAAAATTTTACAAATTGTTTTGGGCAGTGGCCAATAATGATTTGATAAAATTTTTCGTAATTACAATAACAAAGATATGAAATGCTCACACTTATTGATACAATGTTGGTCAAAAGCTAAACTTTCTCACAGTCCATAAAGACAGTCCTAATCGTTCATCGCAGTAAAATAGCGATGTTTTTCTCAAAGTCTGAGCAGTAAAAGAAAATGCACATGGAAGTAGTGGATTTCCATGCAGTCTTGAAGAAGTAGTGTTGTCCTTCCAACGGAAAGACAGTGCTGACTCTTGACATGCAGACAAGTAATGGATCACAACAGAGCAAACCCACAGCAGAGTCATTCGAAGTTTTGAAGAACATTGGTAGGTAGGTCATCACAGAGCATACCCATTGTAGTCCTGGTAGAGATTACGATATTGGTGGGCCACCAGAGGTGCAGACCCACTGTAGTCCTTGTAGAGATGGCCAGCAGCCATCTGTTGTGACTGTGCAGGTGCACAATCACCATTGAAGAGTCTTGCAGAGAATATAGCAAGTCCATAACCACCACTTGTGCACTCACAAAGTGTTTGGAATTGTCCTTAGAACCAGCAATGCTGTTATCCTGTCCCTTGATGAATTATTAACATACGTGCAGACACTAACAGTCCCTACTTCTCACATATTGTCCATATACTATGACCAACAGAAACGTGTGCAGTGAAATGAAACTTACAAGTTAATAATATGATGAACTGGTGTCAATTACAATTATATAACATAAGAATACAATTACAAAGGTACAAAATACATCATTAAAGAACATAACAATACAGACAACATTTGTAGTAACACAGACTTTACAAAAGAATAGAAATAAACATATACATCAGTGTTACAAAAATAATAACATAAGTACATACATAAAGATCAGAATAACTTTTGAAACATCACCTTCACATATGAGCAACAAAACAGAATAAATAATGTCTCAACATCTTTACAAAGTAAATAACATAGTATTAGAAAAATTCCACAACATAGCTCTCATCAGCTAAACACATAAAGACAGGAAAAACACAAATACACAAGGGTACACAGACATATAGAGGGATGACACAAAAGGAAAGGACAGGGTTTGTTTTACTGCAGTATTTTGCATGGAGATCTCCCTTTGTTCATCATTATTCCCAAAAGTACTATCTAAGCCTGCTTTCTGTATTCTGTTCACATCCTCTTTCAAAATAGTTTTTCTCCACTGTACACTACTTTTTTTTTGGCCAAACCATTTTCTTATATCTTCTCAATGCATTTCTTCCAATTCATCATAGTTAGTTTCTTATATAGTCTACCCCCTTTTAAGCTAACTTAAAACTACTGAGCTCAGATGCTAAAACTAAGGGACGAGGCAATGCAGCAGCACAAAACAATTAGCACAAACAGCAATGATAAAAAATACAAAAGGCAAAGCCAGCAGCATAAATTACAACCAATATAAGGCACTGTGCGGCAAACAAGAAAAATAAATCAGTAGTAAAACTGGCTTAACAGAGTAATACAAAGTCAAATTCAGTAACATTATGCCTGGCAAACAGCAGCAGAAAATGAAATAACTTATACCTAAACATGACAAAGCTCAAGCAGAAAAAATAGTACACTAAAAATGGCCATGTCTAATACCTATGTCACATCTTAATACTAGAGTGATGCATCACTGTAACTTGCTCTAGCAGACAAGTTACCAAGTCACTGACAAAAATTATGTATGCAATTCCTGTGAAGTGGAAATGTCTTTTTGTGCTCCCTAATTTTTTTTGGAGTACATCAATCATTATTTTTTACTGGATCTGTAGGCATAAAACATCTATATTAGTACATCTATAAAATTTTATTTTAACCAATGCTGCAGTGCAGCTAGAAACTAGATATTAAACAAAATGAGCAATTATATATATATATATATATATATATATATATATATATATATATATATATATATATATATATATATAAAGCAACATATGAAACGTCATTCACTAGGCAAATGGCGTCTCCAAAGGCAAAAAATTCTCTCAACTAGAAAGACAATAGATGTAAAATGTTTCTCATGATTTCATTAGGCATTTTAGTAAATATCATAAATTAAGAGCTCCACAGTGTAATCATATGTTTTCAAGTTCGACCATGTCGTTTTTGCGATGCTTTCTACAAAGGAACGTCATAGCGAGGATAATGGCTTCCCTTTTTTTTTCTCCACCTGTGCCTCTGAAAGGGGCACACGCTAATGGCTTTTTTTCCAGGCGACTGTCGCCCAGCTGGGTGCCCACGACACATTACGTGCAGGTGGTCACTTAACTTTCTTACCGAACTATTTACGATACCAGTTTCCGCTACAGTGACAGTCTCATATGAAAATTTCACAGGTCGAAAATTTACGTTACAAATGTGTAGAAACAAAATCCTATAAATATAACAGTGTGCAAAAAATTTTCGCCTGCATTGTGATACAGTCACGCATTTACACACATTTCATAACTCTTAAAGTACGATTCTTGGTTTCCAACAACCTTTTTCACAAACCAGAGTCCCTAACCACTACTCATTATTCCTTAACTTATTCGTCGACACTTCTTCAATATTTCATCATAACATATGTAGCATAATCAAATAACTCATATAGCATCAGCTTATTGATCATAAACATACCGCAACAGCATAATACATATAGTCATCGTAATAATAACATCATAACACCTCAGTCAACTCTCAAAATCGTTGTAGCTTCCTCCAATAATTTCAAAACCTAAAAAAAATTCTCTGCTCTTGTCAAAAGTGTCATCTGCCTCAAACGTACTTTAAAAATCGTGATCCCATACCAAATATATCATTCAATGCTCTCATAATATCACAATGGGTCCGAAAAAATATGAACAGTTCACAAAGTACAGACAAAATACAATTTTGTAAGTGTGAAGTTACCCAACTGTGTAATTACGTAAATATCTGTCACTGATGTAGTAAAAAAAAGTTTCTTTCTCTGTTAAATGATCAGATAGCTGTGTAATTTATGTGTTAGAGAAATATGGTACCAATGTGTAAAGTTGTATAAGCAAATACCATATTAGCTAGGGCTGCTTGTGCCTGCCACACACATGGTACGCAAAGTAAGCGTGTACCCCCCTGAGGATTAATGTAATTATACCCTCAGGTGTTACAGATTATTGCAATGGAATGAAATGTATCACGGAAAACTTTCTTTGTAATTCAAAACATTTAAAAATAAATGTTTTAAGTATAAAATTAATCACTCAAATACGTGTACTGTAGCGCTAAATGTGCGCCTTGATGTAAGATAATTCTGTGGAAGTGTCGTAGTTATCGTCCTCTGTAAGCAAAGTTCTGCAGAAGCCAATGTACTTACCTCATGATAAACCAAATTTCAAGGAAACCAAAATGTTGCATTAAAATCTCATTAGCAGTACTGGTAAATGTTCTAAGTATGTGAGCCTTATAGTCGTTACGTAATCGTGCAACTAACAAGCAAGAATGCACACACACAATAACACTGTGTCGTCTATTCACAATAACAATGCATTCGCAATTTCTGTTTAAATAAGTTCTCTTGGTTCTTGATTGGATATTTAACTTCGAACATTGTTGCTTGTTAACAGATTCTAAGTCTGACAAAGCATACTAGCAATGTAAAGTGAAAAGTTATATGCCAAAGACAAAGTTAAAAAGCAGATTATCTTTCAATAAACGGTTTTACATGTGAAATGTGGTGCAAACCTTTACTCTTCCTAGTACGCAGAGTTTCAACTTCAACGCAATTATCAAATGGTATACGTCGGTAAAGAATGCTGGAATTTTTCTCAAGGTTAGCATCCATGTTATTTTTCTCTGAGCCAGCTGGCGCACGCGGCTGCCTGCTGTGCGAGTCATTGTCTGTCTCTTTGTTGGCGGGCGCGTTATTAGGATTAGGAGACCTAACTTCTACAAATTCACCTTGACGAGAAGGCCCTGCCCTGTTTGAAGCTCGCCAGTTCTGATGGAATTCAGGTCTGTCGTTTTGTCGGTAGTTTACATAGTTTCTTGTTTGTCGGTCATGTGGTGGAGAATATCTCCTGTAATCGTAACTGCGCGCTGAACTGTTGTGTCTGAAATTACTCTGTCTCCCTTGATAATAATAGTTCTGGTTACCATATTGTCTGTTTCTATTATTGTCTCTGTCATATTCATTACTACGGAAATAAGAACTTTCTCTGTAACTATTACTCTGCCAGTGGTTGTCATACGGGTGGTGTCTGTTTTGGTCACGATATGTGTTGTGAGAATAGCCTTGTCGTATCCAGTTATTATTTCTTTCATCGCGGAATTGTGACAGATGTGACCTGTAATTGTTGTGCTCCTGTTTCCGCGTTCCCCGATTGTCGGTGTCAATTTCCAGTTCTTGTAACAGTCCCTGAAAAGCCTCAATGTCTTCTTTACAACGTCCTGCTAAAATAATATGTCGTAAATGTTCAGGTAATTTAATTAAGCAAATGCGGATGAGTTCGGAGGGGCTGTATGGGTTTGACAGGTACTGCAACATGTCTTCAAAATATTTCACAAGACTGGAGAATTCAGATTGTTCGAAATGTTTCATTATTATGATGCCATGTTTTACTCGGTTTTGTGTGGCTTGAGACCAATATGCTGAGAGGAAGGCATGGTAAAACTCTCCTTCACTGTGGCAATCGTGAATGACCGATCGCATTCTTATAGCTGGTTCATTCTCTAAGTAGCCACACATAAATTCTAATCTGTGTTCTAACGACCAGTTGGGAGGAAAAGAATGAGAGAATTGATGGAGCCATGCTTGTGGATGAATGTCGCTGCCAGAATTCTTAAATGTTTAGAATTTACGTGTAGTAATGAACAGCTTGTAGTCAAAATCATCATGTCGGTGAGTCGCATATCGGTCATTGTTAGGTCGTGTCGGCCGTTCCATCTCAAAATTCGGTGCACATTGCCAATTTCTTTCATAACTTCCGAAATGCCCTGTGTTATTATTTTGCGGCTTTTCCGTATTTCTAAGTCCCTCTTCCCGTGTTGGAGCGCGAGTGTCGTCTGAAATACGTAATTCTTGTATTACCTGTGTCAGCTGATCTTGTACTTCACGGATTTCTCTTTGGTGTTGCGTATTAATTTGATTCAGATTTTGTTTCAGTTTCCTAATTTGTTCGCTCTCTTCTGTGTCATTAAAGACTACCGGTTTTCTGTCATTCAGATTATCATCTACCTTCGTAGATAAATTATTTAGCTGATCCGAAAGTTCAACTACTTTCTCTGATAATGAACTAATTTCCTCCATGTGTCTTTCTGAACCAATTTTCAGAGTATCTACTGTGTCCTTTAAGTTTTCTTGAGTTTTTGCAAGTTGCGTAACCGAATCGGTAGATGCAACTGAGTCAATTTTAGCTTACAGGGTCTCATGATGATGAACAATAGTTTGCAGTTCTTTTATGGCTGCTTCGTGATTCTGTAATGCATTTTCATGCCACGAAAAAATAGGTTGAAAATGCTCACAAATTTGTGTTTTTACGTCAATACAGACTTTTTGACATTTCGATTCAATGTTATGTAACTCAGTAGTTAAATCTTCACGTGTTTGTTCAAGTGTGGTGTCTAACTTTTGAAGATTTTGTTCCATTGTGTTTAACTTTTTAAGATTTTGTTCCACTGTGACTAACTTTTTGAGATTTTGTTCCACTGTGTCTACATTTTTGAGATTTTGTTCCACTGTGTCTAACTGTTGCTGTGTTTGGCTCTGGTGTTGTTCCATTGTGTCTAACTTTTCAAGCTTTTGCCCCATTTGTTGCATTAATTGTAATAACAATGCACTGGTGTCTGAAACATGTTCCTCAGTGCTTTTCGGCAGTGAATTTGCACCGGCAACATTCACATTTTGACATGCGGAAAATGTGTCTTGACTCATTTGAAAAAACGGTGAGAACCCAAAACCTGAATCTACAGTATTTGCAATATTGTGTTCTGTCATTCCCAATTCCTGAGGCGAACTGTTGCCGACCGATCGATCGATAATGCTGCCCTGTTCACTACATGTTTCACTGTCTACACCATTATTTGACGCCCGCTCCATTTCCCTATGCACACTTACCAAATTACTACTTTGAATATTAGTTAATTCATTACATGGTGGCGCTAACACACTGCTTTCGTCTTCACTGTCATTTCTCAGTTTACTTTGGAGCCTAGTATTACGTTTTCCACACGCCATTATTATCACAATATTTCACACGATGACACAGAAAAACACAATTTGAAGAACAAAAATAAGAGAACACATTAACATAGCACTGAAAATAATATCTAGTTAATTGCAAGGGCAGCTGCGAAATACTTGCAAATTTACATGCGTGCCACACCTGTTTTAATGTACAACAATGAAAGACTGCAACTACAAAGGAGATTCTCTCTACAATTACGCGCTAGCAATAAACAAAATCTACACTAATTACCCAAACTACAAGAAAAAATCAGAAGATTCCAGTGAGGTATCCTCGGCTAAGGGTTGACATATGAAACGTCCCCTTTGAACAATTATACATCACTGTCCTTAAACTGATACACAAAAATTTTTTTAGCGCAACGCAATCTGACTTTCAAAAATCCCTACAAAAAAAATGGCTCTGACTAACATTAACCTATGCGTTTCACAAATCGCTTACCTCACAAAAATCTTGGTTACTCGAACTACTGCAATACAGCGACAGCCACTACTGCCAGCTAAATAAAAGATTCAAACTATGGAAGGCACTAACTACTGATAGGGATATTTAGCAAATGAAAGATATTAATAGAGAACAAACAATGTATTTACCTTAATATCATCATATATATATATAGCAGTTCATGACAAATTTCAAAACTCCGCCATCTCTCTCCCCACATCCACCACTGCTGACGGCTCACCTCCAACTGCGCAACGCTACGCGCTGTTCACATCCAGCTGCCGCTGCCCAACACTACAATGGCAGACAACAATGCAAACTAGCCACAGACTGCACACAGCACAGCCAGTGATTTTTATACAAAGGTGGCGTTACCAATAAAAAAACCTAAACAGCCTACTTACAAAATGCTTTCGTACATATGATTTTACATAATAGTTTACAAAAGTATTATTCAATCAATGGCACCCAGTAATGTTGAGCAGGTGCAGACACCAACAAGTGACATAATGTCAGTAGAAGCAGGCCATCAGTGGCACCCAGTAATGTTGAGGTGCAGACACCAACAAGTGACATCATTTCAGTAGAAGCAGTCCATCAGTGGCACCCAGTAATGTTGAACAGGTGCAGACACCAACAAGTGACATTATATCAGTAGAAGCAGTCCATCAGTGGCACCCAGTAATGTTGAACAGGTGCAGACACCAACAAGCGACATTATGTCAGTAGAAACAGTTCCATCAGTGGCACCCAGCAGTGTTGACAGGTGCAGACAGCAACAAGTGACACCATTTCAGTAGAAGCAGTTCTATCAATTGCACGCAGCAATGTTGAGCAGGTGCAGACAGCAACAAGTGACATCTTCTCAGTAGAAGCAGTTCCATCAGTGGCACCCAGCAATGTTGAGCAGGTGCAGACACCAACAAGTGACATTATTTCAGTAGAAGCAGTTCCAACAGTGGCACCCAGCAATGTTGAACAGGTGCAGGCATGAACAACAGTTTGAATGTACACACAATTACTTTTACAAAATTATTCTCAGGGCTCTTACACTAAACATACAAATTATAACAAACACACAAATGATATCAGATAATTGTCATATTAACTATTACAATACACAAATATCAGTAAACTCATAATATTTATGGGTCTCATTGCAAGCCACAACAAACAAGTAAAATAATTTTTAGGAGATAGGTCGGTACCAATTATTTGGGATTAGGAAAGGAAAACACACTCACTCATCTTTTATCCACATTTAAGTACTACTGTGTAATTGAATAGTGTTAACTGTATAAATGCAATTCTGTCAAAATTTGATGTTCGACATGTGTATCAAATAGTAGTGGCAGCAATGTGTAACAGTCAATAATAGTTAGTCAATGTCGTAGTCATCATGTCAAGACCAATGTTTGCCAAGCCAAATCAAAATGTACAGTTGCTGAACAACTGTCAGTGTGCCAAGATATGCAAATGCTTCCTCTCTCCAAAAAAAAAGTATATACTGATTAGTGATTTAACAAAGTGTGTGTTTGGCGACTTGAGTGTTCTAGTCTGCCATCTTCATCCTACTTGTTCCATATAGACAAACAAAAAAAATATGCTCCTCACTTACTTTACCTCTTATCCACCAAAACTCCAATAATCATCAGCATCACATAATCTTGATACTTCAATAATACCTCTTACGTCGATACATATAAACCTTATTATCAATATCATTTACCTTTTCTCTTGTCCACCAAAACTCCAATAATTATCAACTTCACACAATCTCAATACCTCAATAATACCTCTTCAATATGTCGACACATAAACCTTATCGCTAATATCATTTCACTTCCATAACAACTCTTTCCTCTAGTCAGTCTCCTCGAACAAGTACAGATAAAATCAGAGTGCAAACTTCAGTTTATCATCCCATGCAATCTGAAGAAACAATGTCCACACACAACCTCTGTGTAGTCCACCTGAGCCAAATCTTCCACTCATTATGAATTATAAAATACATTTTGGTTACCTTGTCCATCATAAAATAAAAGAAATGCATACATGACCTCTAACAGCCTTTAGTTCGAATAACTTTCAGTAAGCAGGTGCGAGTACGTAGTATGAAAGATCACATAAGACTTTCAATGACTAAATCGTAATATTTCACAGTGTGTACACCACTTCAAGAATCATGGCAAAACAGAAGCAAACATGTGGAGTATTTCTTGTGTCAAGTGTCACTTGCTATTTCAGTTGCTCACGAAGAATGCAGTGTAATAACTGTCAATGGTCTAAACCTAGTTTTGGTATGTCATATCGTTAGCTTCCTTCCTAGTAACATAAATTTATACAGCTTCCATAAAACCTCCAGCTCATGTGACTTCAATGAAGTTTCTTGTACTAATGTCGTTTGTAGCATTATAGTAGTTCATTTTCTTATCTTAAAAATATAAGGCACTAAGCGTAAGCAAAACATGCAATAGCGAGTAAATATACCAGTAGAGAACAGAATGTCAACAAGTGGATGCAGCACAATCCCTACAACGAGGCTCTGCCAAGCGAACAATCTATAATTAATACCATAGTGCGACCTAAACTCCATGTTCGTACACTGTACATCAGCATTTCTATACACCAAATTAAAGAATAGTTATGACAACAAAGCAGAAATGTGTAAATATGCAATCCATACGCAATGCAGCAAATATATATCTCACATAATAAACAGATCATTAGCATCATATCAGCATAAGCAAATAAATGTTCATATGTAATCTTAATAAGTAAACATGAAGGCGCAAACAGATAAATCACAAAGTATAACCTACATACATAACCACAGTCAGCACAATTAATCAGGTGACAATTATAATTTAAATAAATAAGCACAGCAGGCACATAATAGAAAAATACATCAGTGAAAAAGCAGTGCAGCCAAGCGATGCATAATATACATAAGTAACAACCCTGTTCATTAATCAATCATTGTCAAATCAGTTAATGTACGCAAGCACGTCGCTTCACAAGTAAGTTCATAGAACATGAAATTTAGCACAAAGTATGAATCACGTAATCGCGAGCAGCAAATTACGTCTAAAGTACGTACCTAAGTGGAAATATGTTACCTGAAAAATAAACTCAATTAATAGTTACCTTTTTAGTTTATTAGTTTCTTCTTCGAAATTACATTCTTCCTGAAATTTTCTCGATAGCAAGTCCTCTTAACGTCGGACACACACAGAATTTACCTGAAGGTCTTAAATATTTTATACAACCGTATCCTGAAAAATACTGAACGTTAATAACATAATTTATCAAGTCACTATAGCTTTATACTGAATTTAATCAGAGAAATTAGACTGTGTATTTGTTTACGGTTTCAGTGCATTCGCACTGAGCGCTCGATCAGCTGTAGGTAAGCGTGACGTAGGAAGCAATTGTTTGCGGTCAACGACTGCCTTGTGCGCCGCGCAGACTTGACTGTTGCTTTGAGTATGTGCAGCCGCCGGAACACGGCGCGGTATCCTTGTACTCTCCGTGTGTTTAGGTATAACTGTTGATGTCTCACAAGTATGTCATTCCACAAAAATTTTAACGTTCGATATATGACGTATTCCCTTAGAGCGCTGAGGTTTAAGAGTTTCTACTTCGACAGTGTTATCATTAATAATTTTGCGAATCCTATATGGACCGTTATAAAGCAGAAAAAATTTGCGACACAAGCCTTTTCCTTTGTGAGACAAACGGTGAGACTTAATTAACACCTTTTGACCAACTGACAAGATTTTTAAACTACCAGGACGTTTAGCTGATTTCTCTCTTCGAGCAGCTGCAGATGCATTATTTTGTAGAGCCAGATTCACAACTTCAGAATGCCGCAGTTTCCGTGTAGGCGGAAAAGGAACGATTTCAGAAATGCGATTTGTCGGTGCTTTGTTTCTTAATATCAAAATAGGCGGTAAAGAAGTTGAATCATTAGGGATTTCATTCAGAATGTTTTGAAAAATATGAAGATACTGATCCCAGGTTCTGTGATTCTGATGACAATAAAGTCAACACAATTTATTGATTTCCTTCATCCATCTCTCTGAAGCGTTAGATTGGGGGTGAAAAAGTGAAATGGAAATTGGTTTAATCTTACGACGCCGTAGAGTACAAAGCCAAATTTTAGAGCGAAACTGTAATCCATTGTCTGATATAACCTTATCAAGATGACCCACTTCTTTAAGAAAATGTTTGATCAAAGCGTTAGATACTGAACGAGCTGTTGCTTTGCGTAAAGGTATAAAACACACATATTTTGATGTCAATTCCACTGCTACCAAAATATACACAAAACCATTAGTAGAACGAACCACTGGACCGAACAAATCGACTGCAGCCATCTCCTTTAATTTCGCTGGAATGATAGGAAACAACGGTGCTCTGTGAGAAATAGTTGGCGGCTTAGCCTTTTGACATAATTTGCATTTGGCAAGAACAGATCGAATACGTTTTTCCATATTACTGAAGTAGCAATTTTCTCGTAATTTATGAAAGCATTTTCTGGGACCAAAGTGTGCATAACTGAAATGTTTATACTAAATCAATTTATTAACCCACTCATCAGGAATGCAAACTAACCAAACAGAGTTGTCGACCGATTTTCGTTTAAAAAGAATATCATTGCGAACTAAATAATACTGTCTAATCACTACGCTTTCCTTTCTCCTCCACTTCTCCTTAATGTCCTTCCAGATTGGATCCTTATTTTGCTCCTTAGCGATGTCCTGGAGCGAAGACGAAATAAAATTCTCAAACGCAACACCTTGAATATACATCAAACAATAATTGTTTTCTTTGCAGTCCTCTTCAGCACTTTGTTTCAAACCCATAGGTGCACGTGGTAAAGCATCAGCGATAATATTTGAAGAACCCTGTATGTAAACAATACTAAAATCAAATTCCTGTAGATACAGCGCCCATCGTGACAATCGTCCATGTGTTAATTTTGTTGACATAAGAAATTCCAGAGCTCGATGATCGGTGTAAACCTTAGTATGTCTGCCATACAAAATTATGCGAAATTTTGTGAAAGCCCATACGACAGCCAAAGCTTCAAGTTCCGTAATCGAATAATTCTTTTCTGATTTAGAGAGAACACGACTTTCAAATGCAATAGTTTTCTGTACTACAACGCCGTTTTCTTCTATCTCTTGAAGTAAATGTGCACCTAGGCCTTTGTATGATGAGTCCGTCGCCAAACAAAAATCTTCAAATAAATCCGGGTGTGAAAGAAGTGGAGCAGCAACTTAAGCATCACGAAGTTGTTCAAATCGTCCAATCTAACAAAACGTCTAAGAAAATTACAGACACCAAGGAAACTACGAACATCACGTTTTGTAGTAGGAACTGCATAATTACGAATAGCATCTAGTTTCTCTGGATCAGGAAGAATACCTTCTGTAGAAATAATATGACCAAGAAATTTCACCTGAGAACGACCAAATTCAGATTTTTCCAAGTTCACTGTAATGCCAACTCTTGCAAAAATACGTAATAATGAATCCAAAATTTTGTTGTGCTCACTCCAGGAACGTTTAGCAATAAGAATATCGTCAACATATGAAGTAATATTGTCACGAAGATAAACAGGTAAAATTTCGTTTAAACTACGAATGAATGCTGCAGAAGATACAGTAAGTTCAAATGGTAATTTCCGAAATCACTTTTGGGTAAAATAGTCATATCCGGTTATTTTTTTTACCGATTCTTTAGATAGATTGATAGTCGAAGAGTTGTTTTGACAGATGCAAAGAATAGTAGAAGAGCAGGCAGCAGTGCAGAAAACTAAAAGGGAAATAGCACTACTACAGCTCGGGGCCCTGTGTATGCTACGGCACATATTCACTTAGTGTAGCGAATCCCCTGAGGACTTAATAGCCGCACATAATTTCCAGTTTTTGACTTAGTGGCCAATTTGGTGGAAGTGCGTACATAAATTGATCTAACCATGAACATGGATGTATGTCATTCTCAGAATTGCGAAAGATCTTAAATTTCCGAACAGTTAAAAAGTGTTTATAGTCAAAGTTTTCGCCTCGTGGCGACAAAGACCTACCGCGTCTGTCCCAGTCCGAATGTCGATTATTATCAAGTTCGCGCACCTGGCGCTCTCTTCTTGCATCTCGTAAATGAAATAAATTATTGTCTTCAAAGCCCTCTGCTATCTGTGATTCTAAATTTCTTCTGCTGTCTTTTCCTACGATTTCGCCTTCAATTTGTTTGACTTGCTTTTGTAATGCCTCAAATTCCCTTTTAACGCGTTCATTACATTTTCCCTGATTTTCAACATGCTTGTTTATGTTCTGGTACTCTTCGGTTTCAGCAAATGGCAATAGAGCTGTATCATCTGAATCTCTGTCCCCATTTAAACTAAGACTTGTCAATTTATCTTCAATCTCCTCAACTCTTTCCGATAAGTCACTTGTTTGTTCCTTCTGGTTATTTACGTCTTCCGTAAGTGTCACGACTCGGGTTTCAGTATTGACACATTTAGTAGTTAATTGTTCATACCGTTGTGTTAAGTTATTTATTCTGTCATTTAGTATGGATTCCTCGATTCTTTCAAATATTTCTTCCTTATCGTGTACACGTTGTAAATTTAGCTCTGAAAATTTTTGTACTATCATACGATCTCTTTCTTCCTGTTCTCTGTCCTGTTCCTCTTGTCTAATTTCTATTGAAATTAAACTATTATTGTGAGCATTAAAAATCGGTTGTACTTCTTCTCTAATTTCTTTCTTTGATTCATCTTTCGTATTTTTGAAACATGTCCCTATTCGTGAGTCTAATCGTGTTGTCAAAGTTTCCATCTTCGTTTTAATTCTTCCTATTTCTATTTTAAATTCAGATCGTAACTGTGATCCCAGATTTAATATTGCACCCATCAACTGCTCCATATCTTCTGTCGTTAATCTTGTATTCTGAAAATGTTTTGATTGTGAAAAATTTTGAACTGGTTCCGGACTATTTTCCCGACTCACTAAATTGCTTTCTACTTCATTATTCATCATCCTGTTCTTCTGTGTTGGCGAGTTCGCCATGTTAACAGTTTCGTCATTCTCACTATCCATCATTTTTGCCCTTTTCATCGATCGCGTAATCATCTACAAAACATACAAAACTCGTAACTATATGAGAATTACACACAATATAACACTTTATCACCAACAATACCATTCACACGAAATGCTTCCCTCAAACACGATTAACGAACAATTAAAATCTTCATAATTGCACAAAATTGTCAAACCCGTATACAAGACAACAAAAATTAAATGCTGCAGAAAATACCATTAGAAGAATGACGATTACCAAATGTACATATGCAATATAGACTACAATTACTAAACTACAAATTACTTCAACAATACTACTGTCTGCTATTTTTACAATCAGAAGAATTCCAAGGGACGATCCTGGCAGGGTCGCCACGTGCATGGGGCTGTAATTATTTTAGAATGCAAATATTTTTTTAAATTTTTAGTAGCTGACTGTCCGGTTATGCAGTCTCGTACCGGTTGGCCCTGATTAGTATTAGTACGCAATCTGACTGCATAGAATAACAACAAAGAATGAGAGAAAACTTCTGTTAACACAATTAATTAATTAAGTCCCCAGCAACTATGACAGCTACGAAACAACAAGGCACAAGTGTCGCTGTTCTGTGTGTGGAAGTGTAATTCAACGTACACATCTGGCATGGTTCTTCCTCAATAAGACCAGAAATTTTAAACACCATTTATACTGAAGTAATTAAAAAAATAAACAGAAATACTATAATTGCACATAGAAACCAGAAATACAGTCTAATACAAAAATACGAGCCAGATGCTTTGTTGACTGAACCTGTGACCAAGGGGCATTATTGTTTAAGACATTGAAATAATACAAAAAAAGGAATTTTTTTACCTTCATACATATTGACGAAAAGCACATTACAGCATCCCTAATCCAACAACATCTGGTGTCTAGCCCATCAAAACAATATGACAACATCTGAACAAGCACTCTCCATGGGAACCTCTCAACAACGACTCACCACTGCTACATCTCAACAAGCACTCTCCACAACGACTTCTCGATAAGAACTCTCCACTACCACATCTCAACCAACACTCTCCACCACGACTTCTCGACATGAACTGCCAGTGGAGGCGGCTGAATAATACTCTTTGGCGCAATCTCTGGCGCTGTGGCTCAGTGTAGCCACCTTTCACGGTTTACCGTATCACGACATTGCTGCTCGCCCTGGTCGAGATCCAATGACTGTTAGCAGAATATTGAATCGGTGGATTCAGGAGGATAATACGGAACGCTGTGCTGGATCCCAACGGCCTCGTATCACTAGCAGTCGAGATGACAGACATCTTATTCTCATGACTGTAACGGATCGTGCAGCCACGTTTCGATCCCTGAGACAACAGATGGGGACGTTTGCAAGACAACAACCATCTGCACGAACAGTTCGAGGACGTTTGCAGCAGCATCGACTACCAGCTCAGATACCATGGCTGCGGTTCCCCTTGACGCTGCATCACAGACAGGAGTGCCTGCGATGGTATACTCAACGACGAACCTGGCTGCACGAATGGCAAAACGTCATTTTTTCGGATGAATCCAGGTTATGTTTACGGCATCATGATGGTCGCATCTGTGTTTGGCGACATCGCGGTGAACGCACATTGGAAGCGCGTAATCGTCATCGCCATACTGGCGTATCACCCGGCGTGATGGTATGGGGCGACATTGGTTACACGTCTCGATCACCTCTTGTGCGCATTGACGGCACTTTGAACAGTGGACGTTACATTTCAAATGTGCTACGACCTGTGGCTCTGCCGTTCATTCGCTCCCTGCGAAACCCTACATTTCAGCAGGATAATGCACGACCGCATGTTGCAGGTCCTGTACGGGCCTTTCTGGATAGAGAAAATGTTTGACTATTGCCCTGGCCAGCACATTCTCCAGATCTCTCACCAATTGAAAACGTCTGGTCAATGGTGGCCGAGTAACTGGCTCGTCACAATACGCCAGTCACTACTCTTGATGAACTGTGGTATCGTGTCGAAGCTGCATGGGCAGCTGTACCTGTACAAGCCATGCAAGCTGTGTTTGACTCAATGCCCAGGCGTATCAAGGCCGTTATTACGGTCAGAGGTGGTTGTTCTGGGTACTGATTTCTCAGGATCTATGCACCCAAATTGCGTGAAAATGTAATCACATGTCAGTTCTAGAACAATATTTTTGTCCAAGGAATGCCCGTTTATCACCTGCATTTCTTCTTGGTGTAGCAATTTTAATGGCCAGTAGTGTACATCTTGCTCATGATATGGAATAGTGTTGTCGTGGCTGGCTTTCCCAAGGCTATCAGTAGTTCTACCGGAATGTTGTCTACTCCCGGGGTCTTATTGCGACTTAGTCTTTCAGTACTCTGCCAAATTCTTCTCGCAATGTCGTATCTCCCATGTCATCTTCATGTACGTCCTCCTTTTCTATAAAAATACTACGCTCAAGTACATATACCTTGTGCAGACCCCATATGATCTCCTTCCGCCTGTCAGCTTTACCTTCTTTGCTTAGGACTAATTTTCCACCTGAGCTCTTGATATTCGTATAGATGGTTCTCTTTTCTCCAAAGGCGTCTTTAATTTTCCTATAGGCTGCAACTATCTTTCGCCTGGTGATTTGTTCTCTAGCCATTCCTGTTTAGCGACTTTGCACTCCTGTCAGTCTCGTTTCTTAGTCGTTTATATTCCTTTTGCCTGCTTCATTTATCACATTTTTATATTTTCTGCTTTCATCAACAAAATTCGACATCTGTTTGTGTTACTTAAGTATTTATACTAGTCATCGTCTTTTTATCTATTTGATTTCCTTCTGTCTT
The DNA here is from genome assembly GCF_023864345.2 of Schistocerca serialis cubense. NCBI lineage: Eukaryota > Metazoa > Arthropoda > Insecta > Orthoptera > Acrididae > Schistocerca > Schistocerca serialis. The sequence goes on along the minus strand of NC_064638.1, from coordinate 1,216,046,253 downwards.
CGCTATTTCATCTCTCAAAACTACCCATCCGTCTGCTACTGTGTTTCCCCCGTTCTTGTCTATAGTATTCCTCTCCTTTATTCTAGTCAACCGTTGCCTAACGCTCTCTCTGAAACTCTCGGCAACCTATGGTTCTTTCGACTCACCCAGGACGCATCTCCTTAATTTTCTGCCCTTTCTGCAAGTTCTTCTGTTTTAATATATAGTTCATAACTAAAAATTGTAATTAGAGTCTACATCTGCCACTGGAAATTGCTTACAACTTAAAATCTGGTTCCGAAATCTCTGTCTAACCATTTTATAATTAACTTGAAACCTTCTGGTGTCTCCAGGTTTCTTCTATGTTTACAACTTTTTGTCATGTTTATTAAACCGAGTGTTAGCGATAATTAAATTATGCTCTGTGCAAAATCCTACCAGGCACTTTCCTCTTTCATTGCTTTTCCCCAGTCTACATTCACCAAATAATTTTTCCTTCTCTACTTCTTCCTACAATCGAATTCTAGTGCCCCATCAGTACTACATTTTCGTCTCCGTTAACCATCTGAATAATTTCTTTAATTTATCATACATTTCTTCAATCTCTTGAAGAGTAACAGCTGATTTCTAGCATATCTGAAGTCACATATAGAATATTGATTTACTAAATAATGATATCGAGATCTGATACATATACATAATTAAAAATCACCTTATGGGAATATTGTGGAAACGATTAGTATATAATAATGTCTTATGTCTTAAAACGCACTGCTGACACTGGTAGGAATGAATAAGATTATCTGGCTCTTATGTAATTGGCAATACATAATCACAAAGAGTGAGTGATGCAAAGTAATTTATCAAACATTACCGCCACCATATTTCAACGTAATATTAACCCAAATGTATTACTATTGAATGTTATTAAACTTTTGAAGTGTTCAAAGCCAGAGGAGCAAGCTAATTTGTTCAAGCTGTACAGTTCATGGCGAGGACATTTTTAAAAAACGTAACCAAATTTAGCTTTCTGATAACCAAGGCAGATACATAAGTTTTGCTTATATCACAAAATTCTATATTTAATTTCATCTCTTAATGTATTGTAGAAACTTTCCTTATTAACTAGTTTGGTGAAAAGCAAACATAGAAGTAATTGAATAGTTGTTAAATTAAACATATCATTCACTATGACAAAACATAAAAATTACCTTTTATTTGAAAATATGTACATGTAAATAAGAAGTATATTGACATCTGAATTGTCAACCCAATGTAAAACTTTTAAATATAACGCACTTAAAGTCTCTTTATAACAATTAACCCATTACAATATTTATTATAAACAATGGCAGATATTTGTAGCGAGCAGGTCAGTCTTCCGTCGGATGTTGAGGCAGAATCTGTGTTGTCAGCTCTAACAATGTGATAATAAACAATATTATTTAAACTGCTGCAACTGTAAACGTGATTATTGTACATATCACACATAAAGTCTGCAGATCGCAAGAGTTCCACATTATCTACGAGAATCAGGTGTTGCAGCGAAGAAGAAAAGAAGAAGATAAGTATTTGTATTTACACCTATTTACAACTATTCGCAATACTGTCACGAACAGCAGAACACTTCAGCAGATTCTGAAACGGTGTAATGCTATTATCTCCATTATATGCAGAGCTAGTTGGTATCTAAACTTGCACTGGTGTGGTGGGTGTGCGGTTCATGTCTATCTAGGATACAATAATGCGTTCACTATGCTGCTCATTGTGGTTTATCGGCATTTCTGTTTTCTTATCCATTATTTAACCTACACTTACATTATCTCTATTTAATGTTGTATTTATATCCCCGTAATCTCCTGACCAGAGGTCCTGTTCCTCCTGCTGTCGAACTTCATTAGCTCCCACTGCATCTACTTTTAATCAATCCATTTCCCTTCTTCAGTTTCCCAACCTACCTACCCGACTGAGGGATTCGACATTCCACGCTCCAATCCATAGAGAACCAGTTTTACTTCTCCTGATAACGAGGTCCTCCTGAATATTCCCCTCCCGGAAATCCGAATTTTACTCTCGCAATATTTTATACACCAACATACCACCAACATTTAACCATACAGTAGAGCTGCATGCCCACAAGAAAAGCTACGGCTGTAGTTTCTCCTTGCTTTCAGTTGTTTGCAGTACGAGCACAGCAAGGCCGTTTTGGCTGATGTTCCATCACGCGGACTGTTGCCTCTGCATCTACTGAAAAAGCTGATGCCCATCTTCTTGTCTGGTTGTCTGGCCGCTCAACGGATAACCCCTCCGTTGTGGTTGCACCTTCCGTACTGCTATCTGTATCGCTGAGGCACGAAAGACTCCCCACCAACGGCAAGGTCCATGGTTCATGGGAGGGGGCAGGGGGGTTCCTATCAAGTACTTTAGAGAAATATGAACGCTCCAACACGTTACATTCTTCGTTGATCGGAAATAATCGAACGTAAGAAATAATATACTGTTGGGAAGACTTTAAAGATAATTCTACAGAAACAGCTGCACTATTCAGCGTCGTTCATAACACATTTAATTATCAAGACGTGTGTAAATAAAAATCAGTAGCCGCATGTATGATAGATCATCACTTGGGAACGGCTATAATTTGTCGAGACAAGGTTTGTATGAAAGCAAATTTTTGGAAAATACTCCAGAAAAGTCAGAAATTAAAATAGATTGTTAGTGGTAATCAATGGCCAAGATAGACACGAAGACCAAGCCTACCACAATAGTACAACTAGATCTGCAGATGACGAAGAAATTGAAGAAATGTATGATGAAATAAAAGAAATTATTCAGATAGTGAAGGGAGACGAAAATTTAATAGTCATGGGTGACTGGAATTCGGTAGTAGGAAAAGGAAGATAAGGAAACGTAGTAGGTGAATATGGATTGGGGGGAAGAAATGAAAGAGGAAGCTGTCTGGTAGAATTTTGCACAGAGCACAACTTAATGATAGCTAACACTTGGTTCAAGAATCATAAAAGAAGGTTGTATACATGGAAGAAGCCTGGAGATACTGACAGGTTTCAGATAGATTATATAATGGTAAGACAGAGATTTAGGAAGCAGGTTTTAAATTGTAAGACGCTACCAGGGGCAGGTGTGGACTCTGACCTCAATCTATTGGTTATGAACTGTAGATTAAAACTGAAGAAACTGCAAAAAGGTGGGAATTTAAGGAGATGGGACCTGGATAAACTGAATGAACCAGAACTTGTACAGAGTTTCAAGGAGAGCATAAGGGAACAATTGACAGGAATGGGGGAAAGAAATACAGTAGAAGAAGAATGGGTAGCTTTGAGGGATGAAGAAGTGAAGGCAGCAAAGGATCAAGTAGGTAAAAAGACGAGGACTAGTAGAAATCCTTGAGTAACAGAAGAAATATTGAACTTAATTGATCAAAGGAGAAAATATAAAAATTCAGTAAATGAAGCAGGCAAAAAGGAATACAAACGTCTCAAAAATGAGATCGACAGGAAGTGCAAAATGGCTAAGCAGGGATGGCTAGAGGACAAATGTAAGGATGTAGAGGCTTATCTCACCAGGGGTAAGATAGATACTGCCTGCAGGAAAATTAAAGAGACCTTTGGAGAAAAGAGAACCACACGTATGAATATCAAGAGCTCAGATGGAAACCCAGTTCTAAGCAAAGAAGGGAAAGCAGAAAGGTGGAAGGAGTATATAGAGGGTCTATACAAGGGCGATGTCCTTGAGGACAATATTATGGAAATGGAAGATGATGTAGATAAAGAAGAAATGGGAGATACGATACTGCATGAAGAGTTTGGCACAGCACTGAGAGACCTGAGTCGAAACAAGGCCCCGGGAGTAGACAACATTCCATTAGAACTACTGACGGCCTTGGGAGAGCCAGTCCTGACCACACTCTACCATCCGGTGTGCAAGATATATGAGACAGGTGAAATACCCTCAGACTTCAAGAAGAATATAATAATTCCAATCCCAAAGAAAGCAGGTGTTGACAGATGTGAAAATTACCGAACTATCAGTTTAATAACTCACGGCTGCAAAATACTAACACGAATTCTTCCCAGACGAATGGAAAAACTATTAGAACCCGACGTCGGGGAAGATCAATTTGGATTCCGTAGAAATATAGGAACCCGTGAGGCAATATTGACCCTACGACTCATCTTAGAAGCTAGATTAAGGAAAGGCAAACCTACGTTCCTAGCATTTGTGGACTTGTTGACTGCAATACTCTCTTTCAAATTCTGAAGGTGGCAAGGGTAAAATACAGGGAGCGAAAGGCTATTTACAACATATACAGAAACCAGATGGCAGTTATAAGAGTCGAGGGACATGAAAGGGAAGCAGTGATTAGGAAGGGAGTGAGACAGGGTTGTAGCCTCTCCCCGATGTTATTCAATCTGTATATTGAGCAAGCAGTAAAGGAAACAAAAGAATAATTCGGAGTAGGTATTAAAATCCATGGAGAAGAAATAAAAACTTTGAAGTTTACCGATGACATTGTAATTCTGTCAGAGACAACAAAGGACTTGGAAGAGCAGTTGAACGGAATGGATAGTGTCTTGAAAGGAGGATATAAGATGAACATCAACAAAAGTAAAACGAGGATAATGGAATGTAGTCGAATTAAGTCGGGTGATGCTGAGGGAATTAGATTAGAAAATGAGACACTTAAAGTAGTAAAGTAGTTTTGCTATTTGAGGAGCAAACTGATGATGGTCGAAGCAGAGAGGATATAAAACGTAGACTGGCAATGGCAAGGAAAGCGTTTCTGAATAAGAGAAATTTGTTAACATCGAGTATTGATTTAAATGTCAGGAAGTCGTTTCTGAAAGTATTTGTATGGAGTGTAGCCATGTATGGAAGTGAAACATGGACTATAAATAGTTTGGACGAGAAGAGAATAGAAGCTTTTGAAATGTGGTGCTACAGAAGAATGCTGAAGATTAGATGAGTAGATCACATAACTAATGAGGAGGTATTGAATAGGATTGGGGAGAAGAGAAATTTGTGGCACAACTTGACTAGTAGAAGAGATCGGTTGGTAGGACATGTTCTGAGGCATCAAGGGATCACCAATTTAGAATTGGAGGGCAGCGTGGAGGGTAAAAATTGTAGAGGGAGACCAAGAGATGAATACACTAAGCAGATTCAGAAGGATTTAGGTTGCAGTAGTTACTGGGCGATGAAGCAGCTTGCACAGGATAGAGTAGCATGGAGAGCTGCATCAAACCAGTCTCAGGACAGAAGGCCACAACAACAACAACAATCACTTGCGAATTACTCGCCCTTTTGGTTTATGTTTTCTTCCTTTCTTTGTTAACTGTGGATGGTGTGGTATGTTTCGCATGAAAAAGAAAACAAAACACTGCGCAGTTTGACAGTTAGGGTGTCACAAGTTGTCATAGCAAAAAAATCAGTTTGAAAGGTGACATGTTGTCACTGAAAACCTAATAAAGTTCGTGACCGATTTTCTACAAATTTTTTGCAGCACACTCTAACGAGTGATTGGACGGTCTTAGGCTGCATTATATATATATATATATATATATATATATATATATATATATATATATATATATATATATACGTGTGTGTGTAAAAGGGATGTGTAGCCACCAGAAATATGGAGAAGTTCTTGACGTATTTATGTATTTATGTCAAATTTTTACATGATATTCTCACCAACGCTTGGACGGACAACATTTAAACTGACACAGGGAGACAAGCTATATACAGAATAAAATTTGGCTACCGCAAATTTGGAAAAGATCTTCTACGATTTAATTTAAATTTTTCCATAACACTCTTGTGAACATTCAGATGGTAAAGAACATAGAGAGGGGGAAGAGGAGATGGCCAGAGAAAGTGGGGAGGAGGCTACGCACAGAGAGATGAGTGGGAAGGAGATTTACATAGAGAAGGGGGGGGGGGGGGCGTTGAGAAAATGAGGGGGTCAAGGAACTTAGGATATATATGCAATCCTCATTCATATTTATTAATTACGAAGCATTGCTGGGTTCACCAGTAATTTCTATGAATTACCAAATTATGTGTTTCTTAACCAAATACTTTAGGAGCAACAACAGCATGTAATTGTCACTCCAACAAACTGTATTGTTGATTCACTGTACATGAAATTAACTTTGAATTCTGCAAACCAAAATATCTAATACTGTTATATTAAAATCAAATCCCTCTCCCTTGTTGAGCTTTTGTCCGTTCTGTGAAATGTAATCTTTCCCTACCCCTTCCTACGATTTTACTAAACTTCTCATACAATATCGAAGCGAGCGTTATAGAAAAGTGCAGCTCGACGAGAGGGTTTGGCTTCATGTTGCGGACGCACAGTTCCTTTCGTCCATTACTTGCACCTACCTGTGAACTCCTTGCAGCAGATTGCCGGTGGATAAGTTGAGCTGAAACCTACCGCACTGCAACCCGTACCAGGTTGCATAGGACGTAACTATTCCCATAATCGGGAAAAAGGTTTTAATTTTGAATGAAAGGTGGAAGTACTGGCGAAACTTGGGTATATTCTGAACCTTGATAATATACACTCCAGATCACGTAAGAAACAGATTGACCGTCCTTACGGCGGAACAGGCAATCGTAAAAATAGTTCTCCTGTCGATCAACAGATGTCACAGGCGACGCTACAATGCTAACTGACATGTCCATGTCTCGGAATTGGCAACGCTGTATTTTCGGTGACTTGAATGAGACTGATTTGTGTTCGGCTAGACCGCTGTGCGCGAAATGCATTCGTCACACAGCTGACTGCAGCACATGATCGTCTGTGGTGTTTCCCGAGTTTGCAATCGAAGAATGTAGGTTAGCTCCTGTAATTCTACAAACCAAGTTTATTTCTGCTGTAGGGATACTTCTCGCAATCATATGTGAAATGAAATAAATGAAAAGTAACACACAAACATTTCTCGCGAGTTACTGTTTAAATGCAGACTGTACTGCAATCGCACAGGTTTTACACTTGCCTTCCATGCCGTCTATTTCCTCTTTGTTATACATCTCTTCTCATAGGGATTATAACCCCCTCTTCCTGCCTCTTCCTCAGGGCTCCCTCTCCTCCCCCTCCCTCCTTCTGAGCGGATTTCCCCTCCTACTCCCCCTCCATCTCTTGTGCCTTCTTTCAGTGTCTCTGCGCTCCCTCCTGCCCTGTCTTCCCTTTTCCTCTCCCGCCCCATGTGTCTCCTGCCTCTTCGTGACCCCACGGTTGCCCCTCCTCTCTTCATCCCGCCGCTTCCCCAGCTGCCCCATGCTCTCCCCTCCTTTTCCATCCTCTCTGACCTTTCCCTCGGCAGGTCCCACCTGGTAGTTTTATTCTTCGTTGTGTGTGCTCCGAGTGGGTTTTAAGTGTGTTGTTTCGGAGTGTTTTTAATACTGTGGCCAACTTTTAACCTGTGCATGCGCATCCAGTGTCTTCTCTGTGTTTTAAGAATAGCCAACTGCGTTTTTAACTTTCTGGTGACTTTTTTAACTGTCCCCAATGAACGTCTACATGTCAGTGTATTTTTACCTCCATTTTCTCCCCTTACTCTGTTTTATGTTCCCCCTTTTTACCTCCTTATGTATGTATTATTTTATTCTTGTTTTAGTTGTCATGTCACTCGGCGGAAGAGCGGCGGATTGTGATGCTGACAGCCCTCCCCTGCCCATATGGGGCAGGGGAATGAAATCACAATAAAGAAAAAAAAAAAGGGATTATGGTGGTAAAAAAGATTTCAACGTGCAGGTTAACACTAGAAAGCTTACAAAATCTTCTCAACGTCTTTGAAATATAATCAGTTAATTTACTAACAAATATTGCAGTGAGTTTCACGTCCTGACCTTACCGACATAATTATTTATTTTGCATAGAGTATGTATAGGGATTAGATGAGTTATAACGACAATATATTTTTCGCATTGAGACCGTAAATGAGTTTAAGAAACAGATTTTGCTTCTTTTCTAAGTATGTCTGTAAGCGTTCTTAAGAATAGCCACATTCTACATTTGATTACTATTAGTTGTAAACGAATATAATTTCATGTACGCACTTAACAACATCTTCGAAAAAAAATAAACATTTTAACTTTGCAGTCAGCATATCTACTATTGTGACAGGCAGTACTGTTTTGCTCAGTTTAACACATTGTTTCTCTCTAGTTAAAAGTGGTAGAGTGATCAAGGAAAGGGAACGAAACTCATTTGTGCAGTCTAACGGAGAATCTTTATTTGGTACTTAACTGCAACATGAATAAACTACTCCTTCCACAGTTGATATCCTCGCAGGCGTCCGCATGACGACTCGATCCACTACCACCGGTATGTCAGAAACAGCTGTACTTCACAGACGCCAAACAGTGGAAAGCTGCACGCGTTCGGACGATGTTGCCACGTATTTCACAGAACGAAATGCCATCTAGTAGTTGGTGCCACAAGTAAGGGTGTGACGCTGTCGCTGCCTGGTGGCCGTTCCCTGACATGGGTTGCCTGCTAGACCAAGCGATTGGGCAATCTGTTTCTTACTTGATCTGGGATATACACGTTCGCTGCCAAGTCCGTGCTAATCTTAACCCAGTCATGCACAAACCGTTTCATTCATGTTAGCAAGATTATGGTAACATATCTCCTGAAATCTGAACCGCTACTAAGCACGGACTGGCCTTAAATGAAAATGCTCCCCATACTATTAAGTTTATCGATGTCTAATGCACTCACGTTTTTAGTCACCGATCTGCTCAATATGCCATGTGGAATTACTGTCTCTTCGCAGGCACAAAATTCCTTAAAAATCCGTACTTTTTAAAAATAAACACACCGAAATAAATACATCTTCACTTTAAAACACTTTTGAAGCGTGTAGCACAATTGCAACAGGCAAATTATAACTTCTTTCGGAGCTCATATTACACACGACCATACAACTGAAAGGCTGCGCTCCGACTTCCTAGACTGCTGTAAGCATTCCATATCTCCAAGAGAAAAGATGCGTGAAGAATACTGACTGGTCAGTTTTCTTAAAGGCCAATAGAAAAACATTATTCTCCCGCGTTAGACCGCGCTTTTCATGACAGACCAATGAACAAATAAAACACTTTCGCAATGTACTTTTTTCTGAAATAAGTATTTAACGTTCTGATATTTTGTTTATACTGTACATTATTAACTACTTTCATTTGCACTCGAATTAGCTTTCCTTTTACCATAAACTTACTTAACATATTATGATACAAAATTCCCCATCGTCTGCATTCACACTGTCTTAAAAATTATTCACGTTATTCGCACAGCGTTTATCAGTAGAACAAAGATCTAAATATTTACGTTAGACTAGATTCACGAATCATTCACACTAGTAAAAGCATATACAAAACTGCACAAACATAAATAAACAAAAAAGCCTGCAAGAAATAAACAGAACAATTCACAACAACACTCTCTTGACCTGTTTGTTGAATGTCCGTGCGCTACTGGACTCTGGTGAATGAAAATTAGAACTAAGTACTCGACTGAACCCGCTTCAGACCTTCTGTCACTGTGCACGCTAGCCGGCCGGTGTGGCCGCGCGGTTCTGGCGCTGCAGTCTGGAACCGCGAGACCGCTACGGTCGCAGGTTCGAATCCTGCCTCGGGCATGGATGTGTGTGATGTCCTTAGGTTAGTTAGGTTTAACTAGTTCTAAGTTGTAGGAGACTAATGACCTCAGCAGTTGAGTCCCATAGTGCTCCGAGCCATTTGAACCATTTGAACTGTGCACGCTTGAGTCATTCTCCCGATACACAGGCTGTAGACAGGAGGGATATAAAGCGCCACGCCTCAATGTGTCAGTAAGGCTCCATTTCGTAAATTTTCATCAGCTTCGTCTGAACTCGCTGTTTCAGATGTGGTGCATAGCGGACACTATGCAAATCTTAGTAACATCCGCAGAGATAAGGAGAGGATTTCTCATAACGGCAAGCAAATTTTTTTAACTCTTTGATTTGTAGTTCTCAAATTTAGAATGTAATAGAAAGTAAACAGAAAAATAGTAATGCGCTGCACTGCGATCACTCATTAGAAAGAACCGCCACTGGACTTACGTCGTCCTTATCACGTATTAGCTCTTTCGTGTCTGATTATTCAACAAAGATTCATTAAGAATTTTCTAAAAATCAGTCATCATAATGACTTGTCAAGCATGCAAATGACTCAATTCGTTGATTCACTGGGTGACTGACTGACTGGGCATTTGGGCCCGCGGCGGCGATCTAAATACTGAGTGGCCGAGAGGGCGTTGGTGACACATTTCTTGTGAGTCTGTCTTTGGCTCTCTACTGATAGGCACATTGAATGAGCACAGTGTCGATCTTCTCGCAACCTCTTTGTCGTCTGGTTTGCTGACGATAGCTTACACCAGCACAGACAGAGGGAGAGAGAAAGATGAATGTGCTTTGTATTTACTACGTGACACACACGGTCTTTTTTGGAAGATAAAAGCTACGTTTTCTCTAAACTGCGCTGAAAGGTATAAACTTCATAACAATGTAGCCTTCAAAATTTCACCATAGTGTTCAGACAAGGCAAACTGTCCATCATGAAAGTTTTCAAACGCATATTTTCAAGGCAAACAATTAGGTAACGATATTTTAGGAAGTGGCTGAAGAAGATGTACTTATTACAAATTAAGAATACTTATCTTTTACTTTGAGAAACTTGTTTTTGTCGACCTTCTACATCTACATCTACACGGATGCTCTACAAATCATATTTAAATGTCTGGTAGAGGGTTAATCGAACCACCTTCACAATTAATCTATTATCCCAATCTTGTATAGTGCGCAGAAAGAATGAACACCTATATCTTTCTATGAGAGAACTGATTTAACATATTTTATCGTGGTGATCTTTTCTCCCAGTGTAGGTCGGTGTCAACAAAATATTTCCGCATTCGAAGGAGAAAGCTGGTGATTGGAACCACGTGAGAAGATTCTGTCGCAACAAAACACTGCTTTCTTTTGATGATGTCCAGCCCAAATCCTGTATCATTTCAGTGACAGTCTCTCCTATATTTCGCGATAATACAAATCGTGCTGCCCTTATTTGAAGTTTTTCGATGTTCTCTATCAGACCTATGTGGTAAGGATCCCACACTGCGCAGCATTATTCTAAAAGAGGACAGACAAGTGTAGTGTAGGCAGCCTCCTTAGTAGATCTGTTATATTTTTTAAGCATCCTGCCAATAAAACGCAGTCTTTGGTTAGCCTTCCCCACAACATTTTCCATGTGTTCCTTCCAATTTAAGTTGCTTGTAATGGCAATTCCTAGGTATTTAGTTGAATTTACGGCCTTTAGATCTGGGACTCTGACTGAGTGTTCGGATGCAACTGCCGAGAATTCTTCCGGGTTCTATGGCCGTGGTCCATGGAGCTCTTCTATTCCTGACATTTCGACCAAAGCTACGTTGGACATCTTCGGAGGTGCTCCTGGTAGTGGTTAACTGAAAAGAAGAAGCTATGAAACTCAGCGAAATATGGACAGTGGCGCCACAGATTCGATGAGAAGTTTTTATCTTTGATGTACTGTGATCGACAGTCATATTTTATCCTTGACAAGGTTTATCTCTGCTGACACCTGAAATCCAGGCCACACCCACTTTCCACGGTATTTAGGCCGTTCTTCGACGTCCGACCCGTCAATCGGCAAGACTCTGAGCAACCAGGAGCACCTCCGAAGATGTCGAACGTAGCTTTGGCCGAAACTTCAGAGATAGAAGAGTTCCATGGGCCACGGCCATACAACCCGGCAGAATTCTCGGCAACTCAAACATCCGGTCGTGAAAGCCTTTATTGTATGTTTGGCTGCAAGCTGAGCTGGTGATTCTTCGTGCACAATGCATCGAAGCACGTCTGTCGATACCTGTATGAATACCAATTTGTTACTAATTTCCTTAACTCCCAAGTAGTGCCCCAGAACTTTTTTCTGTCTTGTAATGTATTTTGCGTATCTAAGCATGTAACACGTTGTATGAAATTTAGACATACATGGTGTGGACAACACTGAAACCACAACAGGTTGCCTTACCTAATATGGTGTAGGATAACCGTTGACATACAAAAAAGCTTCCAGTCGTCTAGGTATAGATAAATGTGGACCAATATGAATGGAATCCTGTACCATTAGTCCGGCAAAATAATGGCAAGTTCGGGTACGATGACGAAGGTACATTGCGGCCACCACGCACACTCTCTTCAAAGTAGAGCACAAATGTTGAATAATACTGAGAGCTGATGACTGTGGTGGCCACCGGAGATACGACAATTCATCCTCAGGCTCATAAAATCAGTGCTGGACGAAGCGAGCTGTGTGACATTGGACCTGTCGTCTTGGTACACAGGATCACCATTGGGAAACAAAAATTGTACAATAGGATGGACCTGATTAGCGAAAATTGTTGCACAATCGTTGGCGTAATGCGACGTTGAATAGTGACCATGGTATCCATAAAATACCGCGATATAGCTGCCGAAACTATCAACAAAACCCTGTTATGTTTCACTCTTGGGACGTACGGTCGGCCAAAAAACTGGAAAGTGTGAAACATGACTCAGGCGACCAAATGACATTCATTCATTACTCTTTAGTCCGCGTTTTATGGCATTACGTTTTCCTGTAAGGAGAATTTGGATGACTGACGAATGGTCTTGGAATTCCAGCTCAGCAGCAATTCCCTGCTACTACATCTCCCTTCGTGATGTTTTGATGCCGATAGGGTTCGCAAGTGTGACATTCACCTTTGCAGTGACTCATGCATCTGTCGTCACAACGCTGTTCAATGACTGTGCGTCACGGTCACTCAATACACACATTCCTCCGCTTTGTGACTAAGTGTATGGTGTTTTTCCTCTATTCCATTTATGCAATACAAATTTTCGATACGGTGCCTCTTGAGACACCAAACACTTCCTCTAACTGGTTACGAAAGTATTCACCAGACGAACGTCTACAATTTGCTCACATTTGAACGCATGGAGCCTCTACATATTGCATTCACAACTACACAGAACACTTTTGCGACGCCGAGCGATATTAGTCGAGCGGTCTTGGGCGCTGCAGTCATGGACTGTGCGGCTGGTCCCGGCGGAGGTTCGAGTCCTCCCTCGGGCATGGGTGTGTGTGTTTGTTCTTAGGATAATTTAGGTTAAGTAGTGTTTAAGCTTAGGGACTGATGACCTTAGCAGTTAAGTCCCATAAGATTTCACACACATTTGAACATTTTTGGAACTGTTGCGACCACGATTGACATTTGCAACGTTCAGAATGTCTTTTTAGATGTCTGCAGCGGTATGAAAAATAAAGTGAGAGATGCATACGAAGAAGCTTATACTGATGTTTAGTGTGTATGAACTGTCGAACTGTTTGTCAGTAGATCTATAGTACTTGAACCAATATTTACTGCAGCATAACCACATAATAAGGCTATAAGATGCTATAAAACGGTTAGACCGATGGTTGACGTCGAAAGTCCAGGAGTTATTCCTCGCTACAATAGCATTATAGGAGGAATGGAACTCGTAGGTTCACTGATTTTGTTGTACAGAATTTACACCCGATCGCCGGCCGCTGTGGTCGAGCAGTTCTATGCACTTCAGTCCGGGATCGCGCTGCTGCTACGGTCACAGGTTCGAATCTAGCCTCGGGCATGGATGTTTGTGATGTCCTTAGGTTCGTTAGGTTTAACTAGTTCTAAGTCTAAGTGACTGATGACCTCAGATGTTAAGTCCCATAGTGCTTAAAGCCATTTGAATCATCATACCCGACTGGTGAAGTAATTGCTAATCTTCTTTCACTTTCTTGAGGTAACAAATGCTTGGTTCTTATGCAGGAGAACTGTGAATCCTCCTCAATCCCAAAAGGTAAGTGGAGCCCACTTTCTCAGAGGAAATCTGAAGTATTGTTTTAAGAAATACAACAACCAGCCACTTTTTTATGTATTTTTATTTGTAGCATTACATACTTCCGGCTTTCGCCCATCTTCAATGCGCATAACACATATTTCGATCTTGTGTTAGTACATCGATATAAACATCTACTGCAGTTTGGATGGTGCTGCTGGCTGTGCAAAATAACAATTTTGTTTAGCTACTATACTTCCAGAGATGTGTATTTACGGCGTGTAACGCGTTAGATGTTTTACTTTCAACTGTGATTGTTGTTGTTGCGATTTTAGCACTTATAATCCAGGCACAGATATTTTTCATTTCTGTGTTGCACAAACACAGCGTAATATCCGCCATGCTGGCCGTTGTGGCCGAGCGGTTCTAGGCGTTTCAGTCTGGAACTGCGCGACCGCTACGGTCGCAGGTTCGAATCCTGCCTCGGGCATGACTGTGTGAGATGTCCTTAAGTTAGTTAGAATTACTTAAACCTAAGTTCTAGGGGACTGATGACCTCAGATGTTAAGCCCCATAGCGCTCACAGCCGTTTGAATATCCGCCATGTTGCCGACTAACATCTTTGTTTACACCGGAAAATTGTGCCTACGGTCAAAGTGACATTTTAGTTGCATGTACTAAAAGTATTAATTCTATTGTACGATTCTAAAAAATGAAATTGCTTGCACGGATGCAGCGAGTGCTGTTTATGGCTGTTTAATGCGCGCAGTAGTGATCGGTTAACTAAACTATACTAAGGACTGCAAAAATAATATGTAGTATATTATATAAAAGAAAATTACGTATTTCACTTACAGTTGAAATGCAATTTACAAATCATAAAGACGGAGCAACTGTCTTACATGATGTAGATCTACTGTATGCATTGGGTGGGCTCACAGTGGATGTGACAACAGAAATTTGTAGTCATTTACTTATTATTACTGTTATGGTTCTTCACGACTCTACTTAGTGTGTGTTGTATAAGTAAATTACGGAAGATTCTTAGAAAAGTTTTGTTGGGCTTTATCGGTTGCTTGCCAAGTGGAGTATTTGCAAGTTCTGTGCTATGTCTGTCACTTGATGTTGATCTTCAGCTACACGTAAGCAAATGTGGATGTGCCGTGTGTTCTCGGTAACATATTCTGAAATCTCTTGATTGTCCAAGGTATATCTTGGAATTGTAGATAAGTTAGTACAACAGGCGATCAAAAAGTTTCAGCTCGTAGGCCGTTCAGCCCAGAATTGGCCTGGCAATCGGGCACAATCGCCTTGAGCATTTAGGCAATCATCATACAGTTCCACAAAGCTCAAGATGGCTGTCTGATAAAACACCATGTCCTGCTGCGTGAAGAAGTCCATAACTGTCTGTTGCACATCCTCGTCCCACAGGAATCATAAAAAAATGTTCAAATGTGTGTGAAATCTTATGGGACTTAACTGCTAAGATCATCAGTCCCTAAGCTTACACACTACTTAACCTAAATTATCCTAAGGATCAACACACACCCCCATGCCCGAGGGAGGACTCGAACCTCCGCCGGGACCAGCCGCACAGTCCATGACTGCAGCGCCCTCGACCGCTCGGCTAATCCTGCGCGCAGGAATCATCGACAGGGCCTTTTTTAACGCACTGAAGGCTTGATAATTGCATGGGGAGGGATCAGGACTACATGGCGGGTGCTGGAGTCTCTCCCACTTGAGCTGGCGTAACTTCTGCTTTTGCGATGTTGGGACGTGCGTTAGCATGAAGCAGCAGCTTCCTTCCGCTCACCACTCCACAGGTGTGGTTTTTGACAGACATGTTTCCCGATACACATTCTTCATTCTCTGATGGATGTCTACTGGTGTTTTCCCTTCGGCAGCCAAGAAAAGAGTAACAACACGTTCACCTCTTTGTACTCATTTGGTAATAATGTCGCGTTTCTGCATTTACTGCACGCGCATGAGAAGGACACGAATGCCTCATTAGTCCCTTGCCCACAGTGCTTACAACCGCACGGGAGTCGCGCTGCGTTGCGTGTATGCTGCAGCAACGTCCTCAAGTGGGATGTTTTTGAACGCCTCTTATATATTCCCGATTAACTGTATGGTTTGCTGTTACTTTTAATGCCATAGGTGGAATTGTCTTTAATTTTCTGTTTGTATAAAAGCTGCTTTTGACATATTTTTCTCGGGAATGGTTTGGTACTTTACATCTACATCTACATTTATACTCCGCAAGCCACCCAACGGTGTGTGGCGGAGGGCATAAGTGTCAGTTTTCGTTTTCCAAAAATGGAATACTGACGAACTGTCGTATTAGCTGTTATGTGATGTTATTTAGTACTGCTTTTTATTTGTTGTTAGTTTGGTCAGCTGTCTGAAATAGTTGGTGACCTGTGAGTACTAAATGAAAAAGGATGTAGGTGGTAGAAACAGAGGAAGTGGTGTTTGAGTGTAAGCCCTCTTCCCCGGCCCCTGAACGTGTCGGAATATCGTCCTGGTACTCGCCTGGCCGTCTGCTCTGCCGTGGTCGGAAGCAGTATGTGCAGAACGCACGCGAACCTACGGCGCCACACTGTCTACAGCCGAGCAGACATCGAGGGGCACGCCAGGGCTGAGCTGGCCATTTCTGAAGTTTACTTGGCGTCCTAATGTAGGGCAATTTGGACCATTCGGCCAGCATGTTTGACGTCCACGAATTGCCTAGCAATTTCGCAGCCATCACTTATTCCCGGGCAGTCTCGACCCTGTCACGAGATGCAGTGGTTTCAGTTCAGGACCGGCAGTCGCTTCCCACCAGAATGAAGGCCTCAGCAGCTGTCCTTGTATTTCTGCTGGTGTGTCAAGAATCTGCGGGACACCAGAGCTACATCACTGACGTCATATCGCTCACCCGCGACTACTTCGTCGCGAAGAGAGTCTCCCTCGTGACTGTGTACACCTGCTGGGATCCATGTAAGTGGCTGCCACCTGCAACAGGAACACAGCACAGTGGGGTACAATTCGCGTAATGACTGACACATCTAGTTAACAGGAGAACTAGACATTAAGAGCCACACACTAAAAGTGTTTAACTCTATCGTTGATTCACTGATGAAACTAGAGCCAGACGAGGACATTAATGGTCGTTACTTAAAGGACTGACCTTTGTAAAATTTCTTCGTTCATAGTTGGATAAAAAATTAGAATGGAGTCAGAAAGGAGATTACATAATCAGTTTCATTATCACTCGCTCTTAGCAACATCCGAGCACTTACAAAATTCACGAATATTCATGCGCACAGAAAGCAAGTTTCACGTCGACTCTCCAGCCTTTTCTGAGATACAAGTGGTGTCGCGCATAACGAGCAGACAAGTGATAACGAGACAAACAGGTAAAAAAACAAATAAACCGTTAATTATGTCCAACGTTTTTGTCTTGTTGTGGTCTTCAGTCCTGAGACTGGTTTGATGCAGCTCTCCATGCTACTCTATCCTGTGCAAGCTGCTTCATCTCCTAGTACGTACTGCAGCGTACATCCTTCTGAATCTGCTTAGTGTATTCATCTCTTGGTCTCCCTCTACAATTTTTACCCTCCACGCTGCTCTCCAATACTAAATTGGTGATCCCTTGATGCCTCAGAACATGTCCTACCAACCGATCCCTTCTTCTAATCAAGTTGTGCCACAAACTCCTCTTCTCCCCAATTCTATTCAGTACCTCCTCATTAGTTATGTGATCTATCCATCTAATCCTAAGCATTCTTCTGTAGCACCACATTTCGAAAGGTTCTGTTCTTGTCCAAACTATTTATCGTGCATGATTCACTTCCATACATGGCTACACTCCATTCAAATACTTTCAGAGACGACTGCCTGACGCTTAAATCTATACTCGATGTTAACAAATTTCCCTTCTTCAGAAACGCTTTCCTTGCCGTTGCCAGTCTACATTTTATATCCTCTCTACTTCGACCATCATCAGTTATTTTGCTCCCCATATAGCAAAACTCCTTTACTACTTTAAGTGTCTCATTTCTTAAAGTAATTCCCTCAGCATCACCCGACTTAATTCGATTACATTCCGTAATCCTTGTTTTGCTTTTGTTGATGTTCATCTTGTATCCTCCTTTCACGACACTGTCCATTCCGTTCAACTGCTCTTCCAAGTCCTTTGTTGTCTCTGACAGAATTAGAATGTCATCGGCGAACCTTAAAGTTTTCATTTCTTCTCTATGTACAACGTAATCGCAATAAATGTTAATACATTTATCCCACTCTGAGACAAGACGGTCAATGTCTTCATGCAACATCGTTTGAGGTTGCCTACGGAATCATGATTATATCCTGACGTGCCCCGCTTCGTCTGAAGCAAATCAACGGCAAACTCTCTTCAGGACACTAAACATACGCAAATCGCTTTAGGAGATGTGACTGTATGGAGAACATGTAAGGCCTTCCCAGCGAAACTTCTCCAACGTAGCCGAAACAAATTTGGCACGATGTGGGACGGAAATGGAAACGGAATATAGCCTTAGGGGTTGACAGGGTATGTGACGGTACGTCAGTGATTAGAAAATTGAGTCAAATTCACAGATAATTAGGCATTGTGAGCTCACTGATCAGTATGACGTTGCTCTCGCTCTGGTTTTGATGCACACACTGATTCGTCTGGAGGAGATGTCAGGGTAAACTCGTTGCTTCCACTCCTGAGATTAACTGGTCCACAGCTGTTACGACTGGCGCTTGATATTCTGGATAATGAAACAGAGACCGAGTTGATGTCCGAGGTGGTTCCACACGTATTCTTTCGAGGACAGATCTGGGGATATTGCTGATGTCACGTAGATAGTTCACATAGACGTGCCATGTGCGGATGCGCATTGTCCTTTAGAAAAATGGCACGACGATACTGTCAGTTGAGAGGTCACACATGAGGCCACAGGGCGACCATGGCGCTCTGATGTGCCGTTAGATTTCCGTCACTCGCTACCATGCGTGATCTGAAGCCACATCCGTTGACACCCCACACCATTACGCCAGGAGTAACATAGGTGTGCCTCTTCAAAACAGTGGAAGAATGGAACGTCCTCAAAAGCCTCCGCCATACCGGCCGATGGTACTCATCCAGGATACTGCAGAAGCACGATTCACGCTGAATAAAATGCGACGCCATACATCAGCAGCTCATGGTTCCCGGTCACGGCACCACTCCAAACGTAGGCGACTGTGAACTGGTGATGGAAATGAGCGTTGGGCGTCATTGGCCGGGAGGCCCCTTATGGGGATGGTCCGGCCGCCTTGGTGCAGGTCTTATTACATTCGACGCCACATTGGGCGACCTGTGCGCCGGATGGGGATGAAATGATGATGAAGACAACACAACACCCAGTCCCTGAGAGGAGAAAATCCTCGAGCCAGCCGGGTATCGAACCAGGGCCCCTTAGGACAGCAGTCCATCACGCTGACCATTTTTTTCCCCATTATATCAATTGTAATATAAATAGTAAAGAAAATGACAGTGTTGAAAATAAAATAAAAACTGACGTACGGAACTCGATCCAGCAATTACGGGTTTGAACGCCAACCACTTTATTTTTTAATTTCATCTTGTTCTATAGTGTTCGTTGAATTTGTTCAGGGCGGACGTCCGATGACACCCGTTCAGTTGGTTCGTTGATCCGTTTGCTCAGTTTTTTAATTACAAAGGGTAGCTAACGCTCTGGCCGAACACGCTTTTTTTTTTTTTTTTTGCAGAATGGTGTAACAATAACAAACATAAACTGCTTCTACCATTTTTTTAAATATATAAGACGCTGACTTTTATAAAATAACATTCTTCTGGGAAACGTAAATAAGTGGACGTTTTTTTTTACATGATAGTGAAAATTAATCCTGCTTCTGGCAGTACAAAACAATAACGGTCTAAGTTCCTCTTTTGGGCGCGGACCTCGCTAATCCCGTCATACCTCGCGTTGGTGTCGGGTACGTCTTCACGTGTGTTTGTGGATCCTCTCCACTGTCCTGGTCCTTTCTTGTTCTGATACTTATAGTCAATAATTACATTCTCCTACCCGGGACACCCCAACTGGGTGGGGGATCAAGCAAGGCACTCCCTAAAAAATTTGCGTAATGTGTTCGGTATCGCGGATGTCTCATAAGCTGTGAGTGATGTTCTTGTAGTAAGGCCCAAAAGTCGAGCACATTCTTACTGCCGTCTCGGAAAAGATAACGCACAGTCAAATCTCGAATCCAAGTCACTGCGTTTGTCTTTGTTCGGGGATAATATGTCCTATCTGGGAGAAGTAGTACCCGTGGTGCTATTGTTTGCGGCCCCACCCGAAGGAGGAAGGCAATCATTTTTTTGACCAAACACCATACGTCCGCCGAAGGTCCGCATATCTGGCGATGCTCCTCTGTGTCTATAACATTGCACTGCGGACACAGTGGCTCGTCCGCCATATGAATTGTATGCAATCTGGAACGAGTCACGTTTTTCCCATTTACCACCTGATACCACAGTGCGCGCGTTCCCGTATCAAGGTGTGGGTGGTGCACTGTACGCCATACCACTGACCACGTAACTGTTGGTTGGCGGCGCTCTACGGCATTGTTCGGCCATCGTCGAGTCAAGATGTGACATATATCACGTGCCGTCGCCGTCCTGGTAGTCGGTAGTTCCATATGTACATAACTGTGTTCCACAAAAAAGGTTCGCATATGGGCAAGCGATGGTGAGATGTGAGACACCGCTACCGGAGCCGAACGAGAAGGTGGAGCGAGTTCGTCTATCATGCTGCCCGTCAGACTTGCCTGCTGTCATGTCCACATCTTTATCATTGCGGTTACATAAATAGCCACTGCTCGGTCGCGTACGTGGACTAGTCCAAGACCTCCACGACTACGAAAAATGGTGAGGGTTTCGTATCCTACCTTAAAAAGCAGACCTGTGCTCACAAAATAACCTAGTGCCGCCAGGATTCGGCGGGCCAACACCACCGGCATAGGAAGAACTTGTGCCAGGTGGGGGATGCGAGAGGCTAGATAAGTGTTGGCAAAGGTGACCCGTTGTATCATATCCAGTGCCTCTAACCTGTGACTTCGGACAATCGCACGAATCGTTTGCGGAAGAT
Source organism: Schistocerca serialis cubense (assembly GCF_023864345.2). NCBI lineage: Eukaryota > Metazoa > Arthropoda > Insecta > Orthoptera > Acrididae > Schistocerca > Schistocerca serialis. Next base: position 1,216,025,234 of record NC_064638.1, on the reverse strand, counting down.
GTCTGTAACTCAGTGCCGCCGTGCATCGGACGTCTGTAGTGAAGATAATTCCTAGGCATTTCATCTTGTTGATCGGCTGTAATGGTGCTAAACTTCCAGTCTGGAGTCCTCTCCCGATGTTCATCGCTCCCGACTTTGCCATGTTCAGGCAACTTCCCGTAGCCATACAATACAAATTAATCCAATGTAAGGCCGCTCTTGCCTCGTCGCCTGACCGTGCTAAAAACACTAGGTCATCCGCGTACGTTCTCCTTATAAACTTGTTGTGCCTTATGGTCATTCCTTGGAGTCGATTCCGGAGCCCGCAGAGCAGCGGCTCGACAGCGATGGCATACAGTATCGGTGACAGCGGGCACCCTTGTCTGACCGATCGTGAGATGGTGATGGGCCCCACCAAGCGTCCATTGATGAGCACTTTGGATGCAGCTCCGTGGAGTAGTCTCATGACGACGGTGACAAAACTTTCTGGAAACTTCATTTGCATCATCACGTCCGTGAGATAAGCATGGCTCAGCCTGTCAAATGCGCGATCGAAGTCTATCGATACCAATGCACCCCGGAGACGACATGTTGATGCCAGTGCGATAACATCGCGGTAGTTGCTGAGTGCCGTTTGTATATTGCTATCGCCTCCTAGCTGGGTTTGGTCGAGTGATGTCACTTGGCGTATTACGCGTTTAAAGCGTGCTGCAAGTATCCTGGTGTAGATCTTGTAGTCGCAATTAAGAAGGGTCAGTGGCCGGTAGGCCTCTATCCCTGTGCCGCCGGATGGTTTGTGGATTGGGATGATCATTCCTTCCACGAAGGAGAGTGGAATGGGCATGTTGGGAGACATCAATTCGCAGTACATGGCAGTCCATCGTGGAGTCACGAGATCTTTAAACGTACTCTAACGGAAACCCGTCTGGCCTCGGCGATTTGTGCGACGCTCCCTTATCAATCGATTCCATTACGTCGTCAACTGTGACTTCACCAGTTATCTCCAGGTTGGCCGTCTCGTCGAGACACGCGGAGAGTGTTCGTCGGACATCATGAAAAGCCGCCTGATCGTGTTCCGCTTCTTCATAGAGATGACCGTAGTGTTCCACAAAAGCGTTGGCAATGTCTTTTTGCGCTGTCATACGGCGACCATCTGGCAGAACGACCGTCTGTATTAAGGTTCTGCGGCTACGTTGTTTTTCTCTGATAATGTGATACATCGACGGTGATGCTCCACGGCCCTTGCACGGATTGCGACACCCTCCAGACGGCGGTGCGTTATGGAAATTATTTGGGCCTGTGCTCGTTTGATACCGGCCCGACGCTCCTGTGAAAGTGCTTGTACAGAAAGTTCGCGGAGCATCGTGAAATAAAATTCCGTCGTGTGTCGCCTCCACATCATCTGCTCTCTTCCGTATGCAATAAACGCTCGGCGCAATGCGAGGCTTAACGCATTCCAGCCACCGCTGCAACGTCGCCGGATATGTCGGATGGCTTCGTTCACACACGTGCCAAGTGTCTTCGATTAAGCGTCTACAGTCAGGTTCCCTGAGGTGTGCTGTATTCAGTTTCCAAACACTGCGACTCCTCCACACTTGTTGACGACTCAGGGAGACCGTGCACATATATGCTATGTGATCTGAAAAGGCGACAGGCCACAATTCCGCATCGAGGATCGCAGGTTCGAGACGACGTGTTACGTAAATGCGATCGAGACGACTTGCAGAGTGACTCGTGACGTAGGTGTATCCACGTCTGTCGCCATGTATCGTCTCCCATGTATCAATGAGATTCATGTCCTGTATGAGTTGCCGCAGCTCCGAGCATGAAGTATAACGTGGGTGTTGATCTCTTGGTGCGAGCACGCAGTTGAAGTCGCCTCCAAATAAGACATGTTCATACCGACCTAAGAATAGTGTTGCAATCTCCTCTGCATAAAATCGGGATCGATTGCGCCGTCTGTCGGACCCCGACGGTGCGTAAATGTTAACGACCCGTACTCCCAGCACTGTGGGCGCCAGTCCTCGCGCTGACGGCAGGTACACCACGTCCTCGGCTAATATGCCGCTACGTAGAAGTATCGCTGTTCTGCTGCCGCCGTTGGTAGTAGGTGTAATGTACGTATCGTACTCATAGAGGTCGGGGAAGCTCTCAACACATACTTCCTGCAGAAGAACGATGTCGACGTCCGACGCATGCAACATGTCTCGTAATAATTGCAATTTGACAGGCGTTCCGATCGTATTAATATTAATAGAGGCTGTTCGATATGCCTGCCGCTGTTCCTCAGTGCGTAAAGCGCACATGAACGCTTATGTTAATTTGTGTGCTGCTGCCCGGTGACATGCTGTCTGTGCGTCAGTCTGCATCTTCTGCGCGGTTAACATCCGGTGGACACAGCACTCGCCATGGCGGGTGCGTCGTCGGTGTGGGGGTCAGTATCGTATTCGTCGGCCCAGTTCCTGTGCTGGAGGTCCAGCTCTCGTCGTGTCTCTCCGGCCGGGCTAACCGAAGGCTGTGGCGTTGCTGCGGTGGGTGGAGGGACTCCTTCCGTCGGCTTTCCGTCAGGTGTGTCTGTATTCAACCCCTGTCTAGCATGATTTGCGTCGTACTGCTGTGTGGGAGGTAGAACCTCCCGTTGCGCATCCGGATGCACTGTATCGACGTTACACCCAAGTCCATCCGACGTGGACTGCAGTAAGCAGGTATCCGACGGCGCTAGGCGTAGTTTCTTGTGGCGCTTCGGCGATCGTTGTTTGCGCGTGTGCGCACTCTTCCATATGGGCGTAAGGCGACAATGACCAAGTCTGACGGAATCTCGAAGGGAAGTTCGAAAATACGTATGTTTCGTAAGCCCAGTCCTGCGTGATCAATAGTTACTTCTCCAACAAGTCCATCAGAGTGACGAAATTTGAGTCCGTGTTTAGTATCTCGGATGATTCTGTTGCATATTGCATCGTTAATCAGCTTGACGTAAACAACACTGCTCACTATGCAGAGGTGTATTCCGACAAGTTCGTTGTAGTCAAGTTTAACTTCTTCTCGTAGGAACCTTTCTATTTGGTAGGCTTTCGGTCTCGCATATTCATTCGAAAAACTAATCTTGAGAGTCGACTTTCGGTATGCATGTGCCATTCCATATCGAATCGTCTAAACGCGCGAGTACGCCGAAGAGGTAAACAACTGCGCGAGCGTCGGACGTCTCCGGCAGGGACGTAAACAGACGTCCGTGCCGTAGCGCCGCCGAAGGCCGACTATCATTCAGCTATCGGGGCGGAAGTGATGCGGTGATAATGGAAGCATACATATGAGACGATAATTACGCAGACCTGGTGCAGCTAGTCTCCATGGAATAGGAAAGAATGTTGCAGGTATCCCATTAGCTGTTCACAAATGGTGGGTACATTTGTGAGGGGTTACTAAGCGCCAGGGGCACCGTCATGGTAGTCAGACGTGGTCTAACAGAATGACATGTGTGCCAGCCCTCTCGTTCCTGTTTAAGCCGACATCTGCCCACTGCCCCATCTAAATGCGCCACAAATCTAGATATTGCACGATTCGACATCTCGGCCAAATGGAGACCCCCAATAATGCTGTTTTTAAACTGCGTTGACAGCGCTGCCTCACAGGAATACACGACATCTCTGTGTCCTCCACAGTTATAACTGCACATTTGATTTTGTTCACAACCCTTATGTATCCTACCACTGAATGGTGGCAACACTAACCACTACAATGGTAAGGCATTTTGGTGGCGGTTCTGTCTGTCACAAAGGATTACAACTCCATTCATATAAACACACGCAGTTAGTGTGTACATGTACGAAATTATAACCACATCCGTCAACGTATTTTGAGTGTTTCACGTTTTTGTCAGGCACTGAATTTTCCTTGGAGATTGCCATTGAAACCACAGTAAATATTAAGTAACCAATAGTGGGTAAGCAACAGCTACAATGACGAGTGTAAATTAGAAGGTGTCAAGTTTTATTTTCCAGTTACTTTATACTTGCCACGGTGCTGATATAGCGCATCAGTGAAGACATTGTATTTGCCTACCGACGATATCAGTCAATGTACACAAATGCTGTTGATTGGCTAAACCGGTTTCGGCACTTAGTTCATTGTCAACTGCTTCTTAGCCGATGGTTGCGTCAGTATGTATTAGCAGCATGTGTTTCCTCAAGCTTTCTACTGTTTCCCTAGCACGAAACATAAGGAGACTACATAATAACGCCGCAGTTTGATGTTATCTGCATGTTACCTTACTAATGGTACTATCTTACTGACCAGCAGTGTGTAAGAAGTTTGTAAGTTGATTGAAAAATCATTTATACGGGTCGTTGAGGCTCCTGATTCCCAGTCACAAACGAAATACCTAAAAACCAAAAGTGGAACTGTAGTCTGATATTGCGGTTGCAAGGTATCAGAAATGGCATTATTTGTCATCGTTATTCTCATATCAGCGATTAAAGTATTACAGTACTTTAGTTACTCCCATCACAGTAAATGATATCAAAGAGTAATAAACCACAAAAGCAGATAAACAGCTTATGGATCGAAGGTGCTGACAAGAATACTATTGAGAAGGAATGGAAGAGAAAACTAAAGATCTAGTTTGGTACTGGGAACGACAAAAAACAATGCAGACGAAAATCAACAATATATTTCTTATTGTTTCAATTGCTACATAATATTTCACCTATTATCACTTACCTAAATACCACCGACAGCCTGCCAGATCTCTGTCAAACAATAAAAACCAAAAATAGAAAAATAAATTGCTTAAGACAGAAATATTACGTGTAGGTGTGCACGACCCCAACAAATCAGAGTTGCATAACAGTAAGAATACGACGCGTAGTCAACGTCAATGTTGTGTACTGTGTCGATTTTGCTCCATAGTGCCGCTACGTCTTTCATATCAAGTGATATGTTTACTGAGCGCATTTCAAATATAATACATAGCAGAGAATAAAGGCTCTGTTTACAACTCTGATTTCATCTTTGGTGAACCCAGTGTGGTACGTCATTTTGTAAAAGAAATTATTTGTATCACGTATACTGACTTACAAACAACAATGGTAATTAAAACTACCGCTCATTTACACAGGTAACCGCAGACTACCAGGTTGAATATAGTCTGCGTGCATCTCCAAAACCTACTTCGATGATTTTTTATTACTCTAATATCAGCTGTGAGTGCCATATCTAACAATAAGTAATATCACACACATTCGTCCTATTTCACAAACTGGACAGTATGCAACTGTTGTCCTGCTATCTTTTCATGCAATGAGTGAAATAATACATAACCATTACAATATGACAAATCCATCCTTAGTGAACAAGATTACATTCCTTTCACGCTGTTTCTGGTGATTTAGCGACAGCTGCAATTGTCTGTAATAGGCACCTGCTGTATACAACACTGCCGTTTGTTGTTTCATATTACCAGACAACAGTTTATAAATTTATGTCTTTGTGGCACTGTATTAATTTCATGCACAATGAGAGCGGTTTTTTATGGGCGGCATTACATTATGTTGTTAGTTCCGAGCGGCATTGCGTCGGTAGCCAGGATTCCTGCCTTGCCGACACTTACTGGCTTCACCGGTGGTAGCAGTAACCAGAACTGCCGAGAGATGGCAGCAGCCGTCACGTCACAAGCAACTGGCGCAAAGGACACTTGTCCATTAGATTGTTTCCTTCTCCCGTTTTGGCCAGTGCTGAAGAAGTTCACCATAACGCGTACAAACTTACTGTCGTAACACAAAATTTCGTCTTCCGATTTCTACACATTACATGGCTGCTGCAAAACTTGCAGCATTTAGCCATTACAGTACGCTAAATCCAAATCACATTTGCTGCAAGGATGCCAGAAATGTTTCCTTTTCTAACATGGCGACAGAGGAAGTTCTCTGTAAGTAGGAAGTTGTTTCTGCAAGTGCATCTGAAAGGCCCAAGTTCTCTTCAATATATGTGTGGTTCTTTTCTTGGTTATTCCAAACTTGTTTTCTTCTGCATGCAGTTTGACTATCAGTACCACATTTTATCTGCTTTGTAACCGGTTGTACACTGTTTCATAACATTTAGTTTTGTTGTGCTTGGATAAATCTCTGACATATACTACGGGACCACTGAAATGTTAATGATGGTGTTTTTAATGAGTTTAAAATACTGTATGTATATTCCGATATATTTAAGATTTGTTTGAGATTCCTACTTAACAGAAAACATTGGATGTAATCGTTACACGTCCTTCGAGACTAACTGTCAGCAGTTAACATGCAGTAAATGTAACTCATTGGACAGAGCGCCGCATCAAACTTTTCATCCACACTGCTTGAATAGCATGAAAACTAACTTCGACCTACACTACACGGTTAATACGGTATGGCGGACAGAAAAGCCTGGCAAATACGTACGAAATGGGTCATAATTGTAAGGGAAGGTTGCAACAAAGCAACTGTTATTATGGTTGTAATTTTTGGTAATAAGAGTCATACCTCGCGTGGAAATTATAGTATAAACGGCTATAGACATGTATCGTAGAGTATTCAGACTTTTCATAAAGAAAGGAAAGGACACGTTGGCTACCCTTGAGTTCGAAAAGAACCCGGACATCGTGCGTTAAGAGCAGTTAAGTTACATGGCGTAATAGAAAATGTGTGCCGTATGCAGCCTGTGATGCGCAGAATTTCGACGTTTGTGTATAGGAATTTATGACTGTTCCCACATAGGATTAAATAAGTTTTAAAAATCACACACATTAGTGACGCAACTGTAAGTAATGTTACAACTACAATACAGATTAGATTAGATTAGATTAGATTAATACTAGTTCCATGGATCATGAATACGATATTTCGTAATGATGTGGAACGAGTCAAATTTTCCAATACATGACATAATTAGGTTAATTTAACAACATACTTAAGTTAATACAACAACTTTATTTTTTGTGTTTTTTGTTTTTCTTTATTTTTTTTATTTTTATTGTTTTTAATTTTTTTAATTTTTTTTTCTTAATTTATATCTAAAAATTCCTCTATGGAGTAGAAGGAGTTGTCATTCAGAAATTCTTTTAATTTCTTCTTAAATACTTGTTGGTTATCTGTCAGACTTTTGATACTATTTGGTAAGTGACCAAAGACTTTAGTGCCAGTATAATTCACCCCTTTCTAATGCCAAAGTTAGATTTAATTTTGAATAGTGGCACCATGTGTAACTATGTTGTGTACGTGGTCTATCTATTTTCTTGTTGCTACAGTTATTAGAGGCATTTTAAAATAGCCAAAGGCTGATACTGGCCATAATGGAATGTGTACTTTGATGCAGTGAGGTTCATCTTTTGAAATAGAATTTGACAGCCTACGATACTTATACAAAATTTTTTATTATTCAGAAAATATCATATTTTCAGGAGGGAGACTACATTCTGATACAATTTTAAAGGGTGTTGGGGCGTTGATGTGACCCGCACTAGCATTCAAGGCTGTTTGCAGCCGGTTGTACGAATTTATACATTTTCATACAAATATTATTTATTTGTTGTTGTACTTTTTTACCCGTTGCCTTGTTATTTATAACGGAATGAAATATGTACAATGTCTTTGAAAATTTCACATCGGAATAATTAAAAAGATATTTTTTTTAAAAACCTAAGGTTTGATTAAATATAATCGTGAAACATAGACTAATAATCATGCTTAATGAAAAAGAAGACTACCATAAAAAGAAAGAAGCTAAGCAGCTAAGCTACGGATTTCCACCAACAGTCATCTGGCTATATGAGTGTCTGGGAAACACTTTGAGTCTATTCACACGCCAGCAATGTCGGGATCAGTGATTACATCTATTGTTAATAAATGTGTGTTTACTGCCATCGGTTCATTTCACCAAATATATGAAATTCCCCAATGGTTTCTACAGAAAACTACGATTTTTAATGACACACAGTCTACAGTAGTGACATATTCTAAAAAATGTAACCGCTGTAAACACATTGGAGGTACTACTAGATTTAAGAATATGGCTATTCCAACACAGTCGGAGAGCCTCTGCAGTGCTGATCGAGCTTAGAGGGAATACGACGTGGACTGAGGCATGAATGAGGATTTGGAGTGAGGAGGGAGGCGTTCTACGGTAGTCCGTGCGGTTGAGCAAAGCCACTGTGCCAGGGTGGCGTAGTGGTTAGCGCATCAGCCTCTGCAGCCCCAGGTTTCAACCCCGGCCTCGCGACAAATTTTCATTCGTTACTTCAGTTTGCATGTATACATTAAATAGTAGTTCTAGCTAGCAACCGATTAATACACTACTGGCCATTAAAATTGCTACACCAAGAAGAACTGACATGTGATTGCAGTTTCAGGCAATTTGGGTGCATAGGTCCTGAGAAATCAGTACCCAGAACAACCCCCTCTGGCCGTAATAACGGCCTTGATACGCCTGGGCATTGAGTCAAACAGAGCTTGGATGGCGTGTACAGGTACAGCTGCCCATGCAGCTTCAACACGATACCACAGTTCATCAAGAGTAGTGACTGGCGTATTGTGACGAACAGTTGCTCGGCCACCATTGACAAGACATTTTCAATTGGTGAGAGATCTGGAGAATGTGCTGGCCAGGGCAGCAGTCGAACATTTTCTGTATTCAGAAAGGCCCGTACAGGCCCTGCAACATGAGGTCGTGCATTATCCCGCTGAAATGTAGGGTTTCGCAGGGATCGAATGAAGGGTAGAGCCACGGGTCGTAACACATCTGAAATGTAACGTCCACTTTTCAAAGTGCCGTCAAGGCGAACAAGAGGTGACCGAGACGTGTAACCAATGGCACCCCATACCATTACGCCGGGTGACACGCCAGTATGGCGATGACGAATACACGCTTCCAATGTGCGTTCACCGCGATGTCGCAAAACACGGATGCGACCATCATGATGCCGTAAACAGAACCTGGATTCACCCGAAAACATGGCGTTTTGCCATTCGTGCACCCAGGTTCGTCGTTGAGTATACCATCGTATGCGCTCCTGCCTGTGATGCAGTGTCAAGGGTAACCGCAACAATGGTCTCCGGGCTGATTGTCCATGCTGCTGGGAACGTCGTCGAACTGTTCGTGCAGATAGTTGTCTTGCAAACGTCCCCATTTGTTGACTCAGGGATCGAGACGTAGCTACACGATCCGTTACAGCCATGCCGATAAGATGCTTGTCATCTCGACTGGTAGTGGTAAGAGGCCGTTGGGATCCAGCACGGCGTTCCATATTACCCTCCTGATTCCACAGATTCCATATTCTGCTAACAGTCATTGGATCTCGATCAACGCGAGCAGCAACGTCGCGATACGATAAACCGCAATCGCGATAGGCTATAATCCGTCCTTTATCAAATTCAGAAACGTGATGGTACGCGTTTCTCCTCCTTACACGAGGCATCACAACAACGTTTCACCAGGCAACGCCGGTCAACTACTGTTTGTGTATGAGAAATCGGTTGGAAACTTTCCTCACGTTAGCACGTTGTAGGTGTCGCCCCCGGCGCCAACCTTGTGTGAATGCTCTGAAAAGATAACAATTTGTATACCACAGCATCTTCTTCCCGTTGGTTAAATTTCACGTCTGTAGCACTTCATCTTTGTGTTGTAGCAATTTTAATGGCCAGTAGTGTATTTGCGTAAAGGTCCATGTGCCTCTGTCTATTCAAAACTGACCCAAGCAAATGGTCACTACGCTGTAGGTAACACAAGCGATAAGGACTGTCTACTCCGAAGCAGTGAGTCTGGTTCACATAGAGCTTCACTAATTGCTTCATTACTCATACTGTCTACCTACCAATTTCACGGAAACACTACAGGTTTTGTTCGCTCGAAGCCTGTTCTGCGAAATGATAGCAAATCGCATCTCATAAGCTTTCCCGATCTCCCTCAACTCTGTGTCTTTCAACAATTACGTTCAGCTGGTTTACTTGTATCATCTCTGCGCAGACTTTGCAGTAGGCACTGGAATACAACGTGAACTAGGAAACCACCCATTTCACATTCACACACTCCACCCTGATTCTAGATAGTTATCGTGGATAACGGCCATAGTCAGTAAGTAGTGGAACCACGTCGAGAATGCGTGAACATGATGCAACCTTAATCTCTCCAAATGTTTGGGATGATATTGTATACACGCCGATGCTTATTAGGGAACCATACACCAGCTGAGCTTTATTGCAGTTTATACTGTGGAGTGGTATGCATGAAATCCTTAATTGGAAAAATGCCGAAATGTGGTGCTACAGTATCATCAAGAGATGAAAAGGCTTTGTGGCGGAATATCGACCAACTGCTGAATGCAACAAGTCGGGGAAGAACTGAAAAAATGTCAGTACGAATCTGTTCAGTAGAATACAAGACACCATAGAAGAGCATGGACTTCACGTCGGAGGTTCGAGTCCTCCCTCGGGCATAGGTGTGTGTTTTATCCTTAGCGTTATCCTTAGTTAGATTCAGATGGTTCAAAGCACTACGGGACTTAACATCTGAAGACATCAGCCCCTAGATTTAAAACTACTTAAACCTAACGATCCTAAGGACATCACATACGTCCATGCCCGAGGCAGAATTCGAACCTGCGACCGTAGCAGCAGCGCGGTTCTACATCTACATCTACATCTACATCTATACTCCGCGAGCCACCTTACGGTGTGTGGCGGAGGGTACTTATTGTACCACTATCTGATCCCCCCTTCCCTGTTCCATTCACGAATTGTGCGTGGGAAGAACGACTGCTTGTAAGTCTCCGTATTTGCTCTAATTTCTCGGATCTTTTCGTTGTGATCATTACGCGAGATATATGTGGGCGGTAGTAATATGTTGCCCATCTCTTCCCGGAATGTGCTCTCTCGTAATTTCGATAATAAACCTCTCCGTATTGCGTAACGCCTTTCTTGAAGTGTCCGCCACTGGAGCTTGTTCAGCATCTCCGTAACGCTCTCGCGCTGACTAAATGTCCCCATGACGAATCGCGCTGCTTTTCGCTGGATCATGTCTATCTCTTCTATTAATCCAACCTGGTAAGGGTCCCATACTGATGAGCAATACTCAAGAATCGGACGAACAAGCGTTTTGTAAGCTACTTCTTTCGTCGATGAGTCACATTTTCTTAGAATTCTTCCTATGAATCTCAACCTGGCGCCTGCTTTTCCCACTATTTGTTTTATGTGATCATTCCACTTCAGATCGCTCCGGATAGTAACTCCTAAGTATTTTACGGTCGTTACCGCTTCCAATGATTTACCACCTATGGCATAATCGTACTGGAATGGATTTCTGCCCCTATGTATGCGCATTATATTACATTTATCTACGTTTAGGGAAAGCTGCCAGCTGTCGCACCATGCATTAATCCTCTGCAGGTCCTCCTGGAGTACGTACGAGTCTTCTGATGTTGCTACTTTCTTGTAGACAACCGTGTCATCTGCAAATAGCCTCACGGAGCTACCGATGTTGTCAACTAAGTCATTTATGTATATTGTAAACAATAAAGGTCCTATCACGCTTCCCTGCGGTACTCCCGAAATTACCTCTACATCTGCAGATTTTGAACCGTTAAGAATGACATGTTGTGTTCTTTCTTCTAGGAAATCCTGAATCCAATCACAAACCTGGTCCGATATTCCGTAAGCTCGTATTTTTTTCACTAAACGTAAATGCGGAACCGTATCAAATGCCTTCCTGAAGTCCAGGAATACGGCATCAATCTGCTCGACAGTGTCTACGGCACTGTGAATTTCTTGGGCAAATAGGGCGAGCTGAGTTTCACACTGAAGTGCGTAGAATCGCTCGGCCACAGCGGCTGGCGCGTAAGTTAGTTTACGTTAGATTAAGTAGTGTGTAACCCTATGGACCGATTACCTCAGCAGTTTGGTCCCATAGGAACGTACCACAGAAAATGTACAGGGTTATTACAAATGATTGAAGCGATTTCACAGCTCTACAATAACTTTATTATATGAGATATTTTCACAATGCTCTGCACACACATACAAAAACTCAAAAAGTTTTTTTAGGCATTCACAAATGTTCGATATGTGCCCCTTTAGTGATTCGGCAGACATCAAGCCGATAATCAAGTTCTTCCCACACTCGGCGCAGCATGTCCCCATCAATGAGTTCGAAAGCATTGTTGATGCGAGCTCGCAGTTCTGGCACGTTTCTTGGTAGAGGAGGTTTAAACACTGAATCTTTCACATCACTATGCGTGAAACTTGCCCGCACGCGTTCAACCGTTTCCTCGCTCACTGCAGGCCGACCCGTTGATTTCCCTTACAGAGGCATCCAGAAGCTTTAAACTGCGCATACCATCGCCGAATGGAGTTAGCAGTTGGTGGATCTTTGTTGAACTTCGTCCAGAAGTGTCGTTGCACTGTTATGACTGACTGATGTGAGTGCATTTCAAGCACGACATACGCTTTCTCGGCTCCTGTCGCCATTTTGTCTCACTGCACTCTCGAGCGCTCTGGCGGCAGAAACCTGAAGTGCGGCTTCAGCCGAACAAAACTTTATGAGTTTTTCTACGTATCTGTAGTGTGTCGTGACCATATGTCAATGAATAGAGCTACAGCGAATTTATGAAATCGCTTCAATCATTTGTAATAGCCCTGTATATGTATACGAACATGGAAAAGGATTCACAAGTAAAATTGGTCAGTCAAGCTACAAGAGCCTTGACAACCAGTTGCTCCTGATGAAGCCAATGGAGCATTTCGTTGAAAGCTCGAGATTTATTTGGATTTGACGCAGCAAGGAAACCAAGAACGTTTTATACAAGGATGACGTCGGGAGAATCTTCGTCCTCATATCCACATTGTTAACGGTTCGGAATCAGCGGATATAAATCTAATTGCAGGAATGCTCGAAGCAAGTATTATAAGGCCCTTACTTCTCACAATGCATCTAAATGTAGTGGATAACATCATAAAATCCTTAAGATTATTCGTTAATTGTACTTGACTGTAAAGAAAAGTTGCTATGCCAGAAAATTGTAGCGACTTACAGGAAGACCAGCAGACGATAGATGATTGTTGCACTGACTGGCAGTTGACTCTGAACATTAACATATTTTGCGAAATTTTGTCGCTAATTGTGAATTCTTTGACATTAACTGTGTTAGCTATAGGTGTGCTACTTACTAGTGATACACAGAAATTTGTTGTGGTGTCACCGCCAGACACCACACTTGCTAGGTGGTAGCTTTAAATCGGCCGCGGTCCATTAGTACACGTCGGACCCGCGTGTCGCCATTGTGTGATCGCAGACCGAGCGCCACCACAAGGCAGGTCTCGAGATACGGACTAGCACTCGCCCCAGTTGTACGGACGACTTAGCTAGCGACTACACGGACGAAGCCTCGCTCCTTGGCCGAGCAGATAGTTAGAATAGCCTTCAGCTAAGTCAATGGCTACGACCTAGCAAGGCGTCATTAGTGACATTGCATGTATCTAAAGAGTCTCACTTGTATCGCCACAATCTCCAGATGTACCACAAGGATGGATTAAAGTTAAGTATTCCAGCAGCTACGTACTTTTCTTTATAGCATTCATTCCGTATCCTGTTTCAGACCTCACGCCATCCTGCTTTAGCTTAGCGCGTGCCTTTCGGCTTCCTCTCATTGTGTCTAGGCTGTCTTGTCTAGACACAACATTTGTGCCAGACCGGGACTCGATACCGGATTCACCATTTATCCCGAGTGGTCCCCTTAACCATTTCGCCTATTTGTGGACGCTCCCTGTACACATCAAAACCTTTATATGCCACACTGTCTACGTCCCCTAATACTCGCAGCATTAATTCCCACAATAGGGAGAATCAGACTACGTGTTCGACGTTATTGTCATCGTTTCTAATTCTTATTTTTACAATGTCTGCATGAATATCTAAATGAAAAGAAAATGTAAAGTAAATGTTAACGTGTTTAGTGTTTTACACACACATAGGCAAAGAAATCCATTACCGGTCGATTACACAGTTGGCAACGTATGACTGTAGACAATATTTTAAAAAAATTGTCTTCGAATAACAATCCGGAATGACCTAATGTGGAAAGACGAAATAAAAGTAATACTACGGAAAGCTGAGGCCAGGGTGAAATCCACTAGAACAATCTTAACGAAATGTAATTCACCCACGAAAGAAATTGCTTAGAAAGCACATGATCGACCGAGTCTTGAGTTTTGGTTTTCAGTCTGGGACCAAGTTAGATTAAAAGAAGACCGTTTAATACGAGCGAGAGACAATAAGACAACCGTAATCGTCTTGGCGAGGCTTACTGTTAAAATTCTGCAAGTGTACTTTTCAAAAAACGTTATTCAACAATTACTTTCTCCCACCCATGATGAAATAATCAGAAAGATTTGATCTCATAAGCAGGTTTAGCGATGCTCGATTTTTTTTTCTAGGGCAGTATTAATAATAGGAACTGCAAGGACAGTATATCATACTGATCGTATCTAAAGATGAGTTTTAGAGCATAAATATAGATCAATATCCTACATTTAATCTCCTGCTGCGATTCTACCATCTTACTTTATATTTATTAGATTATTAGTGTTTTGAAAGATGGCGTGAGTTATGGAGTGTGTACAGTAATGAGTTAAAGTATCATCGTGACACCTCCACATGGCGAGACCGAGTGCCACATGGTAGCGTTCTGGGCACATGCTAAGGAAAGGACTCAAGTGGGAGTCGAATGAGAAACCATTCTGGCGACAACGTTGGATAAAGATCGAGGAATCCAGTTACATAAGCTACTTTAAAGAAGGCGGGATCTTAATAGACCTGAAACCGGGAAGGAGCATTTCTAAAGTGGCGAAGATTATCGGTTGTTCGCGTGCTGTTGTGAGCGTCCATGGAACGTGGTTCAACTGCAGTAAGGTTCAAATGGTTCAAATGGCTCTGAGCACTATGGGACTTAACTTCTAAGGTCATCAGTCCCCTAGAACTTAGAACTACTTAAGCCTAACTAACCTAAGGACATCACACACATCCATGCCCGAGGCAGGATTCAAACCTGCGACCGTATCGGTAGCGCGGTTCCAGGCTGTAGCGCCTAGAACCGTTCGGCCACCACGGCCGGCAACTGCAGTAAGGCAACAAGTAGGAAATCAGGTGTTGGATGTCCACGCCTCCTCATAGAAGTTGGATGTCGAAGGCTTGTAAAGCAGGATAACCAGCGCTCTGCCGCAGAGCTTATGCCAAACCAGAATGTTGGTGCAGACACAAGTGTTTCGGAAGCACCCCATTGTTTAACATGGAGCTCCGCAGCCGATGATACTTACCTTTCTATGTTGTCCCAACGATATAGAAAGTTACAATTGCAGTTGGTACAGGATCGTTGAGAATGGATCGTGAACCAATCTCATCCGATCACTTTCTTGAGATCGATCGTATTGGGACACGTCATCAGGGAGGCTAAAGGGTCTTCGAAAGATGAACAGTTAGCTGGGCTTCCACGGAATCTGTGGCAGTAATCAAAGACCTGAAGACGCCCGTGGACTACGTGGACTTCAAGGCGGACCACTTTCATCCCTTTCCTGTTAGAATTTTTATCCAGCGGCGATGCTATGTTACAGCGGGATAACTGTCCGTCTCACAAGGGCAGAATCTAGCTAGACTGGTTTGAGAAGGATGATGCGGTACTGACGTTGATGTACTGACCACAAAATACGCCTCACCTGAGCCCGATGCAACGGGCCTGGAACATTACTGAGAGCTCAGTTCCGCGCCCAGACACCACCGACTCATAATTTACGGAATACCCTTGGTCTGTGGATAGACATCTGGTGCTACATACCCCCGAAAACCTCAGAGGAATTTGACGAATTCATGCCACGCAGAATCGTTGCTGTATTGCGTCGCGAAGGTAGCCCACCAAGTTATTAAGTTGGTTGTCATAATTGTTTCTCTCATTTGTTTATCAAGATGCAGATTCTAGCTCAGGTACCCTGGTTCACAACTTCTCTGTCTTGCTGTGTTATATTTTTTTTATTTTTACTACATAACGACAATACATACAGATAAAACTTTGCTATGTTCAATTTGCGAAAAATCGTCTCTGTGTAACATGTGTGTAGTCATGACAAGATTTCACCTAGGGGCACTTCAGTGATTGTTAGTAAGGAAATTGGTTTATATCTGTGTGATATCATAGAAATGAGTCAAAAATACCAGTTTTAAACATTAAAAGAAAGAAAATATAACCTTAAAAAGTAATGTGAAAATAAAAATTATCTGGGACTGTGGGTCTTACCTCCAACTTTAAAATTATAATTAAATTTTGGATCTAGCTGATGGATTTATAACATAAAAACTGTATGTTTTGTGTTTGCATTCGCCATGCACACAGGCGTGAATAGAAACAGCAGTGTTAATCTCATTATATGTTCCATTTACTGTTACTTGGGGTGAATAGTGACATGCCAAAATCCTTCTTGGTTCTCTGAGAATAAGAAACAAAATTTATGTGGTTCACAAAAGCTTTGTTCAATACAAAAGCTAAAAATATTGTATGAGGTTTGATTTCTTATTCTGTTTTCTGAGTTAAGATAACAGTATATCTAACCACTTTATTTATTATTTAACTACTTTATTTATTTATTGTAACCAACTACATTATTGCTTTGAAGTGTTTAACTTGGTTTGTTTGTTAATATATTAAATAGCTGACATTTTGTTTAAAAATGATGTCTTTAACTCTACAAGTCGTAACCCCAGAAATAAGGAACAGCCTTCGAGTAACACCTCCTTGTCTAAAAAATTACTCCTTACCTGTTAAAATATGCGAGTTGAATCTGTCTGGCATTAAAAAAAATCAACAGAACATTTGCCTTCTAAATAACAAATTTTACAGGCACACAATATAAATGACTGCTTACTTATCCCACATACTTTAATCGCAGCATAACCAGTAGAGATAGGCTGTTCTTCATTTCTGTCAAAGTCTTGGTCTTTTTCCGATGAAACACCGACGATTACCATTTCTGATCATCCTAAAAATTTCGAAAACACAACCCTACAATTTCAGTTAGCCGTGACGTAAGTGAGGTTAAAGTATACTTTAAAACTTAAATTCTGGCTGGTGAAACGAAATTGCAAACAGTCTTACCACGTATCTAAATTAAAACGACACAATTTACGTTGATAGTTACAAATAAAGTTCGAAGTAAGCAAATTCAGCACCACATCCAGCGTTTGTCGCGGAGTGAACAAGAAACCATGTGACACCGTCGCCAGCTTTCAAATTCCTACATTCCCTGATTGATTGCAACACTGTCAGCATAGATAAACAAATTTTTGAATGATATTTGTGTTTACCTTCGGACACAATAACAAGAGTTTTTCCGTAAAATTCGTTTCTATTCCCTCCACTGTTTCTAACTACCACGTTTTGCCGTACAGAAATAAACCTCACGTCGTAATAATATTATACACACACGCACATGTACCCTCGACATCGTGTTTGTCGGTTCGCGAATTAAGGTTTGGCACAGACTCCGTGGATCTTGTATTCCATCTCAATTTCGATAGAACACAATTGTGTGATATGCAGGTAGCAATAAAATAAATTTATATGTTTGCGTAATGATTAACTGGTCTTCGGCTGATACGATCATCTGTGAACATATACTAACTAACTAAATTCCGCCCGAATATATAGGTACTTATTTTTAGTCTGATTCTGTTAGTAAGGCGAGTTTTAGATAGTTGATTGAACGGTGCAAGTATTCCATACGAAACTAGTAATATATCAGAATGGATCTTGTAACTATGTTATAACAAAAGACAAAGTACGTTTGAAGAGATATAATACGGCGCTTGAAACTGAAATGTAATTCAGCACATGTTTCAGACATATAGTTGTGGGAAATAACGCGTTACTTGACTACGCTTCTTTACTGTAAATTAGCTCGAGCTGTCCAGTTGTCGTCCTTTGTTCAACGCTCCAGACGGTTTAAGTTCTCCTGTTAACGAATGGAGCGGCATTAATGAGCATCATATCTCGGGGCTGACTTTTATTCGACAATAACCATGTCGCGACTGCTACACTCTCCGTGAAGAACACTCGATTTTCAACAGGCAGCATTTTACATTCTGATGGGCGCATTAAAGAATTATCCGAAAACCGTTAATCCATTATATGGAATGAAAGTAAATGGATGAGCCACGATTTTAAAGTATGTCGGATCGGCTGCACGCTGTGTAGCGAGTAATTAGATCGGAGAGGCATCGGGGCAGGAGGCCATTTGCACCCCACCCCAGTCACTTTCTCCCTCCGCCCCTCTCTCTAACAAGTCGAGCGGCGTTGGGGGTGGGGGTGGGGGAGGGTGGCGAGTCGCCAGGGCAGCTGTCGCCCGGCATTCCCGTCCAACGGCCACCCCCGCGATCGCTCGAGCCGCCCCCGTAATTGGTCTCGGCGATATGCCCGCGCATTAGTCTGGAAACGACCGGCTAATCGCCTTACGCCTAATGCGACAGTTTAAATTTGTATCTGCGACGGTTGCGACGGAATCAAAAGACAGGCCCTGTTTCGAATCGGACGAAAATCCTCGTTTGTTTGGCTGTGGAAATCTGCTGATCGAACACATTTTGCCTAAAGTCTTCTCTGCAAAACAAAGTAAAGAGGAACAGTTATATTTTAAATAGTAACAATAGTAATTATAGTGCAGTTAACAGAGGCGCTTTAGTTTGTCTAAGGATAACTGGAGAAAGGGGTGTATACTTGTTTCCTGGTCTAGAAGAAGGCTTTCTTAGTCAACGGAATTACACTGCTGAGAATTTTTAATTATGTTGGTGTAGACTGGAAAGAGAGGTATACCGAGAAAAAAGCGAAAGAATTTTGATGATGACTGGCGCCACAACCTTCGTGAAATTTCTAAATAAAGTCATTCCGCATTAAAGTGTTAAAATATTATTTACTGCGATTGCAGTTTCGGCACATGGATTTTGTCAAGCATTCTGAAAGCAATCAGTCACCAAATAAAATACACGTATTTACAAAACTGACAAACGTTGATGGAATGTGGATCTCAAGGACACACCGAAATCGCAGGAGTAATCCGTTGTAGTCGCCACCTATTTCTTTATTACAATCATAAAGCTTCTATCAAATCCCAATCATAACAATAATACAAAGGTGATTGCCTTATAAAGCTACATAACTTTAACAAATGACATACAGCTACATCTACATCTACGTGATTACTCTGCTATTCACAATAAAGTGCCTGGCAGAGGGTTCAATGAACCACCTTCGTGCTGTCTCTCTACTGTTCCACTCTCGAACGGCACGCGGGAAAAACGAGCACTTAAATTTTTCCGTGCTAGCCCTAATTTCTCTTATTTTATCGTGATGATCATTTCTCCCTATGTAGGCGGATGCTAACAGAATATTTTCGCAATCGAAGAAGAAAACCGGTGATTGAAATTTCATGAGAAGATCCCGTCGCAACGAAAAACCCCTTTGTTTTAATGTTTGCCACTCCAATTCACCTGTCATGTCTGTGACACTATCTCCCCTATTTCACGATAATACAAAACGAGCTGCCTTTCTTTGTTCTTTTTTTATGTCATCCGTCAGTCCCAACTGATGCGGATCCCACACCACACAGCAGTACTCCAGAATAGGGCTGACAAGCGTGGTGTAAGCAGTCTCTTCAGTAGACCTGTTGCAGCTTCTGAGTGTTCTGCCAATGAATCGCATTCTTTTATTTGATCTACCCACAGCATTATCTGTGTGATCGTTCCAATTTAGGCTATTTGTAATTGTAAACTATAAGTATTTAGTTGAATTTACAGCCCTCAGATTTGTATGACTTATCGCGTAGTCGAAATTTAGCTGATTTCTTTTAGTACTCATGTGAATAACTTCGCACTTTTCTTTATTCCGGGACAATTGCCACTTTTCGCACCATACAAATATCTTATCGAAATAATTTTGCAAGTCGTTTTGCTCATTTGATGACTACAAGACGGTAAATGACAGCATCATCTGTAAACAATCTAAGACGGCTACTCAGATTGTCTCCTATGTCGTTAATATAGATCAGGAACAATAGAGGGCCTATAACACTTCCTTGGGGGACGCCGGATATTACTTCTGTTTTACTCGATGACTTTCCGTCTATTATACGAACTGTGACCTTTCTGACAGGAACAATGCCCATAAAACCTGAAAAATTGAATGTGGCTATGTGAACTAACTCAGATAAATTTCATTACTTGGGTGAAAGAAATGTCCACACGATTCCTATCAGACCTCTAATTACTTCCAATCGCAAAGAAAATACATGAAGTCCAGAACACAGATCTTGCAACATTTGGCTAGCCAACTTACCTAAAATAAAACAATATTCATAAAGACTTTATCAGTAAAAACAAGAACCACTCCACGACTAATGAGGTGCATTAATTTCACCAAACAATTCTTTTAAGTTTGGTTACCCAAGATGATTAATGAAAAATATTCATAAAACCACTGCTAGTAGAACATAACAATATGACCAATAGCCCCTAAAATGAGGCCGCTTCAATTCTGCTTATGAATCAGATAGAAGCTAGCACACCAAAGGATTTTAACCAATACAAGAGATCCACGCGACAGAAAACGAAATAGAAATGTACTCAACTTTGCACTGCAATTTAAACTTCAGACATCATAACTCTTCACCGGAAGGATGGAATCACAAAACAGTAACAACATAACCCGATATGCATGGCCGGTGGGGGGGGGGGGGGGGGGTTTAGGGGGGGGGGGGGGGCAGGGCCTTAAATATCACTCTGCCACCGTGGTACTCAGTTCCCGGTTTGCTCGCGTCGACCACTGCCAATAATCTGCAACATAAAACAATCAGCGGCAGACAGTATTCTGAGGCATGAGATACACAATCTTATCCAGAGAACAGGTTATCAATAACTTCCAATGATATGCGTCACAACTAAATGCAAGCACAATTAACTCCGGAGTTTCTTGGCCAGTCACGGCTCTTAAAATTTAATGAACCAAATGCTTAAAACCACCAGTACAATAATTGCCTAGAAGTTAAAAAGACACGCAATTATCTCGGCGAACATTTAAACACCAGACTACAATAATGAACTGCAAGGTAGAATGGGAGAAATATCCCGGCGTGGCTTGGAACGCCATACACCGACTTACGCACTACTTGTTGCTCTTCTAGCTACGTACTTAGCCATACTTAGTGTATGTCTGTTGGGCGTAGCTACACTTCCTTAACCAACGCCTAGGGCCGGCCGGAGTGGCCGAGCGGTTCTAGGCACTACAGTCTGGAACCGCGCGACCGTAACGGTCGCAGGTTCGAATCTTGCCTCGGGCATGGGTGTGTGTGATGTCCTGAGGTTAGTTAGGTTTAAGTAGTTCTAAGTTCTACCATCTGGTGAGCAAGATGTATGAGACAGGCGAAATACCATCAGATTTCAAGAAGAGTATAATACAGAATGAGATTTTCACTCTGCAGCGGAATGTGCGCTGATAAGATGGTAGAGCACTTGCCCGCGAAAGGCAAATGTCCCGAGTTCGAGTCTCGGTCGGGCACACAGTTTTAATCTGCCAGGAAATTTCAAGAATATAATAGTTCCAATCCCAAAGAAAGCAGGTGTTGACAGATGTGAGAATTACCGAACTATGAGTTTAATATGTCACAGCTGCAAAATACTAACGCGATTTCTTTACAGACGAATGGAAAAACTGATAGAAGCAGACCTCGGGGAAGATCACTTTGGATTCCGTAGAAATGTTGGAACACGTGAGGCAATACTGACCTTACGACTTATCTTAGAAGAAAGATTAAGGAAAGGCAAACCTACGTTTCTAGCATTTGTAGCCTTAAAGAAAGCTTTTGACAATGTTGACTGGAATACTCTCTTTCAAATTCTGAAGGTGGCAGGGGTAAAATACATGGAGTGACAGGCTATTTACATTTTGTACAGAAACCAGATGGCAGTTATAAGAGTCGAGGGGCAGGAAAGGGAAGCAGTGATTGGGAAGGGAGTGAGACAGGTTTGTAGCCTCTCCCCGATGTTACTCAATCCGTATATTGAGCAAGCAGTGAAGGGAACAAAACAAAAATTCGGAGCAGGTATTAAAATCCATGGAGAAGAAATAAAAACTTTGAGGTTCGCCGATGACATGAACTTCAACAAAGCAAAACGAGGATAATGGAATGTAGTCGTATTAAGTCGTGTGATGCTTATGGAATTAGATTAGGAAATGAGACAGTAGTAAAGTAGCAAAGGAGTTTTGCTATTTGGGGAGCAAGATAACTGATGATGGTCGAAGTAGAGAGGATATAAAATGTAGACTGGCAATGGACAGGAAAGCGTTTATGAAGAAGAGAAACTTGTTAACATCGAGTATAAATTTAAGTGTGAGGAAGTCGTTTCTGAAAGTATTTGTATGGAGTGTAGCCATGTATGGAAGTGAAACATGGACGATAAATACACTCCTGGAAATTGAAATAAGAACACCGTGAATTCATTGTCCCAGGAAGGGGAAACTTTATTGACACATTCCTGGGGTCAGATACATCACATGATCACACTGACAGAACCACAGGCACATAGACACAGGCAACAGAGCATGCACAATGTCGGCACTAGTACAGTGTATATCCACCTTTCGCAGCAATGCAGGCTGCTATTCTCCCATGGAGACGATCGTAGAGATGCTGGATGTAGTCCTGTGGAACGGTTTGCCATGCCATTTCCACCTGGCGCCTCAGTTGGACCAGCGTTCGTGCTGGACGTGCAGACCGCGTGAGACGACGCTTCATCCAGTCCCAAACATGCTCAATGGGGGACAGATCCGGAGATCTTGCTGGCCAGGGTAGTTGACGTACACCTTCTAGAGCACGTTGGGTGGCACGGGATACATGCGGACGTGCATTGTCCTGTTGTAACAGCAAGTTCCCTTGCCGGTCTAGGAATGGTAGAACGATGGGTTCGATGACGGTTTGGATGTACCGTGCACTATTCAGTGTCCCCTCGACGATCACCAGTGGTGTACGGCCAGTGTAGGAGATCGCTCCCCACACCATTATGCCGGGTGTTGGCCCTGTGTGCCTCGGTCGTATGCAGTCCTGATTGTGGCGCTCACCTGCACGGCGCCAAACACGCATACGACCATCATTGGCACCAAGGCAGAAGCGACTCTCATCGCTGAAGACGACACGTCTCCATTCGTCACTCCATTCACGCCTGTCGCGACACCACTGGAGGCGGGCTGCACGATGTTGGGGCGTGAGCGGAAGACGGCCTAACGGTGTGCGGGACCGTAGCCCAGCTTCATGGAGACGGTTGCGAATGGTCCTCGCCGATACCCCAGGAGCAACAGTGTCCCTAATTTGCTGGGAAGTGGCGGTGCGGTCCCCTACGGCACTGCGTAGGATCCTACGGTCTTAGCGTGCATCCGTGCGTCGCTGCGGTCCGGTCCCAGGTCGACGGGCACGTGCACCTTCCGCCGACCACTGGCGACAACATCGATGTACTGTGGAGACCTCACGCCCCACGTGTTGAGCAATTCGGCGGTACGTCCACCCGGCCTCCCGCATGCCCACTATACGCCCTCGCTCAAAGTCCGTCAACTGCACATACGGTTCACGTCCACGCTGTCGCGGCATGCTACCAGTGTTAAAGACTGCGACTGAGCTCCGTATGCCACGGCAAACTGGCTGACACTGACGGCGGCGGTGCACAAATGCTGCGCAGCTAGCGCCATTCGACGGCCAACACCGCGGTTCCTGGTGTGTCCGCTGTGCCGTGCGTGTGATCATTGCTTGTACAGCCCTCTCGCAGTGTTCGGAGCAAGTATGGTGGGTCTGACACACCGGTGTCAATGTGTTCTTTTTTCCATTTCCAGGAGTGTAGTTTGGACAAGAAGAGAATAGAAGCTTTCGAAATGTGGTACTACAGAAGAATGCTGAAGATTAGATGGGTAGATCACATAACTAATGAGGAGGTATTGTATAGAATTGAGGAGAAGAGGAGTTTGTGGCACAACCTGACGAGAAGAAGGGACGGGTTGATAGGACATGTTTTGAGGCATCAAGGGATCACATAATTAGCATTGGAGGGCATCGTGGAGGGTAAAAATCGTAGAAGGAGACCAAGAGATGAATACACTAAGCAGATTCAGAAGGATGTAGGTTGCACTAAGTGCCGGGAGATGAAGAAGCCTGCACAGGATAGAGTTGCATGGAGAGCTGCATCAAACCAGTCTAAGGGCTGAAGATCACAACAACAACCAACAACAAGTTCTAGGGGACTGATGACCTCAGCAGTTAAGTCCCATAGTGCTCAGAGCGACTTGCACCATTTGCCGCCTAGGTATCAAGTCACGACATCGAATTGAGTGATAAACAACTGGAACAGTCCCAAGTGGTTTTAGTTCACTGGATTATTCAGTGAAGATGCACACAACCCACCAAAGCAACTCGACGACTCCAATTCATTCGGACTGTGTAACTTGTAATAGACTCGACTCGAAGGAACTACTCCTTCCAGCCTCTAGGAAAACCCATCAGCATGGGTAATGGATCTGCCTTGCGTTTATACACGTCCTAACGGCTGGCCACTCTGCTTCGTGATTCCGACTCGGCCTCTGGTACATACATACACAGTCTGACGTCACTCCACCTCACACCGTGGATACCCGCTCCAGCCTCTGGCAGAGCGCACGCACTGCCGTTAAATCCCCCCCCCCCCCCGGCAAAGATGTGAAGAAGACAAATAAGCATCGACGTCGACGCGAAGATCAGAATGACAATGGATGGAAACTGGCGCCAGAAAAGTACCAGCTCAGTTGAAAAATGAAAATTTCATCGCAACTTAGGAGGGATGTTGTAACCCACTCAATAATATAAAGCTGAGACATGCTAGAACATAGTTCCCAGTAGTTGAAAAGCAAATGCATGCTGTGATGAAAGTCGCAAAAACTTGATTCATCCGAAGAGCTTGTAAGTAGGCTGTTTAGGTTTTTTTTATTGGTAACGCCACGTAGCGCTCTGTATGAAAATCACTGGCTGTGCTGTGTGCAGTCTGTGGCTGGTTTGCATTGTTGTATTGTTGTTTGCTATTGTAGTGATGGGCAGCTGGATGTTAACAGCGCGTAGCGTTGCGCAGTTGGTGAGCCGCCAGCAGTGGTGGATGTGGGGAGAGAGATGGCGGAATTTTGAGAGCGGACGATCTGGACGTGTGTCCATCATTTGTAATATTGGATATCATGAACTGATATATATATTATGACTTTTGAACACCATTAAGGTAAATACATTGTTTGTTCTCTATCAAAATCTTTCATTTGCTAACTAGGCCTATCAGTAGTTAGTGACTTCAGTAGTTAGAATCTTTTATTTAGCTGTCAGTATTGCAGTAGTTCGAGTAGTGAAGATTTTTGTAAGGTAAGTGATTCATGAAAGGTATAGGTTATTGTCAGTCAGGGCCATTCTTTTGTAGGGATTATTAAAAGTCAGACTGCGTTGCGCTAAAAATATTGAGTGGCAGTTTAGTGATGACCAGAATAACTAAAGAGAGAATTGTCTGAGTACGTTGAGTTTTGCTCAGCTGTTTGAAAATCAAATAACGTAAGGGGTTTACCAGCACAGTAATTCACCTAATTTTTCTAAGGGGACGTTACAAGCTGACACTCTTCCATTGATCGACAGCCGAATCCCGATTTTCCCGTGTCCACTGCAGTCGTAACTAACGACGTTGTTGGGTCAACATGTGAACACAAGAGGCTGGTCTCCATTTCATCTCCATGTTTAATATTGTACGATAAATCGTGTGCTCCGAAGCAGTTGTGCGTGCACCAGCATGATGGTCTTTCGGCAGAGATTCCATCAATCACCATCTGTCCTGCTTTACAGAGAAGGTAAGAGGAGTCGTGGACGACCAAACATTTAGTGCCTAGTGGTAGTTTCACTACCCTACATCTTTTGTGGATGCTCTCGACGTAGCATGTGAACATTCGACCAGCTTCGACATTTTCTAGATACTCGCTCACAGGTTCTTCGACAACCTCCCCTTTGTCAAAGTCGCTTATTTCAATGGATTTCCCCATTTACAGCCCATATTTTCGCTAGGGTGATCCCCAGTCGGCGTCTGTTGTGCTTTCGTACTTTTGTTAGCGCGTCACATGCCCACAACACCACCATGCTGCATGCAATGTCGCGGTGGGCAGTAGCCGTAATATGCCGGCCGAAGTGGCCGTGCGGTTAAAGGCGCTGCAGTCTGGAACCGCAAGGCCGCTACGGTCGCGGGTTCGAATCCTGCCTCGGGCATGGATGTTTGTGATGTCCTTAGATTAGTTAGGTTTAACTAGTTCTACGTTCTAGGAGACTAATGACCTCAGCAGTTGAGTCCCATAGTGCTCAGAGCCATTTGAACCATTAGTAGCCATAATGTTTTGGTTATCAGTGTATAGAGTCAGTATCACGTGGTTTGTAACATGTGTGAACAGACAGAAAACTGACAGAAATATATGTTGAATAAAAACGGAATCAACAAATTATGCTAGTATGATGTTGGTGTATACAGTCAATATCACATGGTTTGTAAAATGGCGCAAAGAAAAGTGACATAAATATGTGTTAAGTGAAAACAGAATGAACATATGATAACGAGAATGTAAATTAAATGTTGAGTTGCCGATTAAGTGGCTATTAAGTCACAATAAAACAATACGTAGCATTGTCTAGAATATTTGGTAGGATGAACTTGACTAAAGCCAACCATAAGAAAAAACTAAAGACTGTAAGATGTTCCTGAAGTAGTCTAGGAATCTCCTACTTTGAAGGTCAGTCTGTTCATTCAGAATGTATTCTGGCTTGTTTATAAATGACATTTTAATTTCGATCTCTTCTAAATATTCTAACTGTCTACCTTTCCCGTTTCATGGAGAGTATGTGATGAATTTTATGTTATCAGACTCGTGTTTGGTTGCCGAATATGGTTCGCAAACGACGATCTGCAAGTATCACTCGTGTTAGGATGTTCTCTTAAACGATTGTTAAAACTTCTGCTAGTTTATCGTATATGAAAGTTATTGCATTCTCCACACATAATGTTATAAATCGCACACTGCGTTTGAGGTTTAGTGTGACAGCCTCGCGGAGTGGCCCCTCGGCTTGAGGTGCCTCCGGCCGGAGGTTCGAGTCCTCCCTTGGGCATGGGTGTGTTGTTGGTCTTAGCATAAGTCAGTTTAAGTTACTTTAAGTAGTGTGTACGTCGAGGCACCGATGACCTCAGCAGTTTGGTCCCTTAGGGATTCACACACATCTGAACACCTCTAAACATTTGTTTAGTGTGTTGGATGCTACGACGTATGCAGTCGCAATAAATAATATTTTAACAGCCTAAAGCGGAATGAATCATTCATAAAGTGACAACTAGAGTAGGGAATAGGGAGACGCAAGAGATTAGCACTGGAAGGAACGTAAGGCAAGGATACTCCCAGTAGAAGGCCAGTGTATGTTCTCGCAGAAAACGGTGACTCAGCATCTGTCTCACATTTCGGCTTCATACTACAACTGAGACGGTTGGGCATGCCATTCTTTTCTGACAGCGGCATCAGACCTTCTTTATCTCCAAGGCCATACTGGGAACCTCGTTCCAAGGCCAAGGAGGGTTGGAGAGGGGAGTTCCCATTCCCACAAGTGCAATTTACATCAAGCACCTTTTGTTATATTTTTCCGTTAAAACACGGCTCTTTTGCTTCGCACATGCAAAATTTTAGATTTGTACATTAACAAATGTGGCTGTAATGATTTTTTAAATAAATGTTTACATTTTCCATTACATTCTCCCTTAATGGAACCAGGCTGCTATGGTAGTTCTACAAAACTCTCTAGGTGGAGTGTAACGTTCGTTTGGAGGTGACACCTAGGACTGTGCTACACAATAAAACATTTGGGTTTGACTGTTTAACGTGGATGACCTCCAATTGTAAGAGTAAACCTATATTATTTATTTATATGTCAAATCACAAGTCCAGGAATGAACAATATCATGGGTAACCAACCATCTTATACATTTTATAAAGTGTCTAGAAGTGCGTCGACAGGAAACTTTGGCGTATTCGTGGCTGAAGAACATGGTATTACCAGGCTGGAGACCACTATAGAATGAATCATGTGTCTGATCCTTGTACAGGGTCATTTTGGTATATTCACGTTAATAGTGGCATTTGTACCAATGGAGGGTGGTCATACAATGTCTTGAATTAGGTGTTCAGCATATTTGATACCTCATTGTGCTTGCTGAGCATACGAAATCGAATTTTCGTAGAGATCCTGCCTAACGATAAATACGTATTTTAACGAGCTATACAGGCACTTTAGCTGCAGCAGTATTTTATTTGTGTTTGCGAAGTGTGAGACGTCTCATAGTATTTAGTAGGAAGTTATATTTATTTCCGAGTACCAACTCTGACATTGTCCTTGTAATTGTCGTATCTCTCACTGTTACTGTCTTTGGTCGTGTGCTTATAAGCATGACATGCCCATTTTCAGTGTAAGTGGTATTTGGTAATAAAGTCACCTTATTCCTTCCTAACATAGTGAGACAATTGTCTTGTGAATGTGTTTATGTTGGTGCAGTTGGTTCCAGATTTTATTTATACTAGCAATAGTTTCCAGAAATGCAGCTGCACAGATTGGATACCCATTTTACGTATATGGATACTACTGCAGCATAAAGATATACGCTTTCCGAAGCATTTTAGAATATTGTGCCATAATACTGAGACCCATAATGTTACTGTACGTAGCGTTTGGTAGGCTTGTTTCAATTGTAATAATAGCAATAGCAATAGCGAATACTTGGTTCAGTAATCACTAGAGGGGCAGGTATATTTGGAAAAGGCCAAGAGACATGGGAAGATTTCAGTCCAGGTTACATATTAGGTAGGCAGAAATTCAGAAATCAGGTACTGGACACTAAGGCGTACCCAGGAGCAGATATAGACACATATCACTATTTTTTTAGTAGTGAGAAAGAGTAGGGTGAAGTTTAAGAGACTGTTCAGGAAATATCAGTATCGATATGTGGAGTACGGAAGTACTAAGCAATGAAGAGATATGCTGCAGTTCTCTGATTCCCTGAGTCTATCGATACTGTGATAATGAATATCTTTGTAGGCAGTTCAGTTGAAGAGGAATTGAAATCTGTAAAAAGGCCAGTCAAGGAAAATGGGAAGAAAAACTTAGGTACAGAGAAGGCAACTGCGAAAGAAATCATAGATGACTGAAGAAATACTTCGATTGATCGATGTAAGATAGAAGTATAAAACTGTTCAGGGAAATACAGTAATACAGTAAAACAGAAATGCAGAAATACAGGGTCCTTAGGAACGCAATAAACATGAAGTACAAGGAGGCTAAGGCAAAATGGTGGAGTTAGAATGTGAAGAAATGGAATATGAAACGATTCTCGGACGTACTGACTCGGCATATGGAAAAATCGAAACAACCTTTAGTGAAATCGAAAGCAAGTGTGGTAGCACTAATTTTGAAAAAGGGAATTCTAATGTTAAATGCAGAGGAGACAGTAGATGGGCGGATAGGTACATGGAAGGCCTGTATGAAGTGAAGACTTTTCTGATGACGTGACAGAGGAGGAAACTGGAGAAGAGATAGAGATCCAGTATAAGAAACCGGATTTAAAAGAGCTTTGGAAGACTTAAGAACGTATAAGATAGAAGGTGTAGATAACATTCCTTTAGCATACCTAAAATCTCTGGGCAAAGTGGCAACAAAACGACTATTCACATTGGAGTTAGAATGTGTGAGTCTGGATATGTATCATCTGACTATCAGAAAGGAATCATGTACACAATTCCGATGATTACAAGAGTCGAGAAGTGCGAGAATAATCGCACGATCAGCTTAAAGTTCATGCACCCAGGTTGATGACAAGAACAGTACGCAGAAGAATGGATAAGAAAGTTGAGATCAGCTGGATGGTGGGTTCTGACATTGTGGTACATAATGGAAGCAGGC
Organism: Schistocerca serialis cubense; assembly: GCF_023864345.2. Classification (NCBI taxonomy): domain Eukaryota; kingdom Metazoa; phylum Arthropoda; class Insecta; order Orthoptera; family Acrididae; genus Schistocerca; species Schistocerca serialis. The sequence continues at coordinate 1,215,995,196 of NC_064638.1, read as the reverse complement.
TAAAGAAAAATCAAGATACATTCATAGGATCTGTAGACATGCAAAAAGCGTTTGACAATGTTAAACCGTGTAACATGTCCCAACTCTGATAAAATATGGGTAAGCTATGAAGAGATTAAAATAATGTATAATATGTAGAAGAGGTAAGGTTGAACAATAAGAGTGGAAAGCCAAGAAGGAAGTGCTGATCAACGTATATATCGAAGAAGCAGTGACAGATATAAAGGAAAGATTAAAGAGTAAAATTAAAATTCAAGATGAAAGGATATCAGTGATAAAATTCGCTGATGACATCGCTGTCATCGGTTAAAGTAAAGAATAATTACAGGATCTGCTGAATGGAATGTTCAGTTTAACGGATACAGAATAAGGATTGAGAGTAAATCGAAGAAAGATGAAAGTATGAGAAGTAGCAGAAATGAGATCAGTGATAAACTTAACATGAGGATTGGAGATCAGCAAGTAGACGAAGTAAAGGAACTTTACTACCTAGGTTGCAGAATAAGCAATGACAGACGGAGCAAGGAGGGCATAAAAAACATATAAGCACTAGCAATAAGGGATTCCTGACCAAGAGAATTTTATTAGTATCAGACACAGGCGTTAATATGAGGGCTAAATCCTGAGACTGTATATTTGAAGCACAGCTTTATATGTTACTGAAACACTGCCTGGGAAAAGGAGATAATCGAAGCTGCAGAAGAAAGCTGAAAATTAGGTGGACTTGTAAGGTAAGGAATAAGGAGGCTCTCTGGAGAATGTGTGAGGAAAGGAGTGTATGGAAACCACTGACAAGGAGAAAGACAGAATGGTAGGGCGTCTTTTAAGACACCACAGTATAATCCATGGTGCTGGAGGGAGCTGTAGAAGATAAAAAGTGTAGAGGAAGACAGAGCAATACATCCAGCAGGTTACTGAGGGCATAGGTTGCAACTAATGCTGTAAGATGGAGAGATTAGCACAGGAAAAGAATTCACGGCCAGTTGCACAAAAAAAAGTCAGAAGACTGATGATTCAAAAATAAAGCAATAACTGGCAATCAATAGCATGATTTACATATTTTCTTGTGACTAACGTGATGCATTATCTTTGTCCTCGGTAAAATGGAATGTGAGAACAATTTAAATGCCGAAATACTTAACTTGAGGGTGTGTTGAGACTTATATCAAGAGTAGATTTAATTAATTACATTCAGTCTGTCCATTTGGTTGTGTGCTTGCCTGGTTAGCGTAGTAATTTAGGTAACACATATTTTTCTGCAGTTATGAGACTACTCATATTGGTTTCGAAACATCAAATTCTCAGGCCTAACTTCCAAAATTTCAACTGTTGTTATACATGGAAAACTGCCATTTGAGTATATTTCTTTAGAATCTGGAGTAGTAATCTGATAAATACGTATATAGGTGGAAATTAACTTGCACTTTCTTTTACATTGCAGAAGTATTTTTGCAATATTGTGACTGTTCTGTATGGCGCCGGCCGGTGTGGCCGAGCGGTTCTAGGCGCTTCAGTCTGGAACCGGGCGACCGCTACGACCGCAGGTTCGAATCCTGCCTCGGGCATGTATGTGTGTGATGTCCTTAGGTTAGTTAGGATTAAGTAGTTCTAAGTTCTAGGGGACTGATGACCTCAGATGTTAAGTCCCATAGTGCTCAGAGCCGTTTGAACCATTTTTGTTCTTTTTGGTGCAACATGCCACAAGGGTGGAGCAGCGACTGGACGCTCGTTGGACGTACGGATTTTTTCTGCCGCCCGTCCAGACAATGCACGGCTGAACTGGCCGCGACAAGGGGAGACGGGCCGTGACCGCCAAGCAGCGCGCACCATTCTGCAACTGTGTTTCTCAATGTAGTCTACAAATACGGTCCACTTTTACCAGTCATGTATGTACTTTAATTTTTACCGCCCTTCCTTTGCAACGAGTGCTACGCATTCGTTTGGACTGTGGAAGGAGCGAAGCAGCACAGAATTTACAGCGCTTTTTGGGGCTGCCTTCGGAGACATCACATTAAACGATTTGAGAGTTACAGGATGTATTAACCTGAATTAGGCTATTGGATGATTGGAATCAACATCGCACTTTTTGTGCTGCCTACGTATTTCGCAGAAATTTTAGAATTTTCGACATCTTGGATGCTAAAAATAACGAACTTACGACTCTGTTGTGTTTTGAACAGTGAAGCCACTTGCCGATGACAGGACCTACTGGGATGTGAGAAACAACTTGATTTTATTTCGTGTTTTCAGGGCATGTGGGGCAGTATTTAAGGTAAAACTCATTTTCAGCAGGTAGAAATTCGTAATTCGTTCTGTATATGTTACAAGCGAATTTGTTTTTGTATTATTTATAGAGAAATATGCTGGCTACTCGTTCCAATATTCGATGACAAACTATTATATATTTTCAAAAGAAATTTACCGGTGTTTCTGGTGAGCCAGTCCTTAAACAATTTCTGGGAGTCAGTAATGCAAACATAATCGAAAAATTTTCGGTAATACAGATACATAATGATATTTGCCTCCCGAACATGGGCACAGTGAGGCACGGGGTGGGCGTGGGCGAGGGAGCTCCGGGGGCAGGTGTGCGCACTGCATGCAAATTATACTTGTATGCCATTGGCTGGAGAGCAAGAGCGCTCAGATCGGGTGTGCTTCATGCGAATTGCAAAAGTGAGGGGTGGCTAGGGATATCCCACCCCAACCTCACCGCCTCCCTCCTTCGCATTGACAAGTAGTTCCTGGTATGGGCTTGGAGCTAAGGAAGTGCTGATGTTGTAGTTAGCGAGATATGACATGCACAGTTGTCTCAGCTGTAGTATGACACTTTAAAATGTGTGCTGACAAGTGCTGACTCAGCATTTTCAGCCAACACGCACACTGCCATATTGCTGTTCACCGTCACTGAAGCTATTCGACACGTATGGAGAAGAAATGGTCGGTAAGGCCATAATAAAATATGAGAATGTTCAGGCAGTGCTCTCGGAATAAAGAGTTACAGAAGGTGTTAAAGATTACTGCAACAAGGAGTGAGGAGTGTGGAACGAAGATAAATATAGAAAAGACAAAACTGATTAGAATATGCAAGGAGGAAACTCCGTTCGAACTACTCTTAAACGGGAAAAAGACAGAGCAAGTTAATTTCTTTGTGTATGAAGCTCAGTGACAGAGAACGCAAGCTGCGGAGCAAAACAAGGAGGAGGGTGTCTTTGGGAAAGAGAGCATTTAAAAAGTTGAAACATTTATTAATATCTGGAAGAATATCTATGGAGCAGAGGAAAAGACTTGATAAAGATTTTGTCTGGAGAGTAACGTTATACAACAGTAAAAGATGCACAGCTGAAAAGAAAGAAGAAAGATATTTAGAAAATTGTGACACGTGGCTATAAAGAAGAATGCTTAAGGAGAAGTGGACAGACAAAAGTACGAATGAAGAAGTAGTGAAGGAAATAGAATAAAGAAGAATATTACTGGAAATCATCAGAAAGAGGAAAATAACTTTCCTGGGACATACACTGTGTAGGAATTTTCTGGAACAAAGAGTTAAAGGGAGAAAAACGGAAGGAGTCAGGGGAGGAGACAGAAGAGAACTGGAATGATGGACGATAATAGAAGAGGACGAACATATAAAGAGTTGAAGATTCCCAGAACAGGACACGATGGCGAGGCTCAAGTTGAAACTTGTAAGAAGACAGAAAGGAAAAAAGAGCGGAATAGCAAAGCCGATTCTAAGCAACTAATTTATCAAACATTAGGAAAGATAATTGAGGAAGTAACAATAATTCGCTACTGATTTATCAAGATAATTAAATGAAACAAGTTGTATAAAAAAAGGGTCACATATTCCTATAGGAGGTGACACTGGCGAAAACTAGAAGAGATATTTCTGTTATGATCACAAACCTTTGAGATATCGGATGCTGAACATTCATTGTTCACACTCTGCATTTTATTTACAGATGAGGCACGATTCATAAGAGACGTGATAGTAGATTACCATAATAGACGCATGTGGGCAGGTGCCAATCCCGAAGCAATAATGGTGGTGAGGCAACAGGGTCTCTTCAGTATCAATGTATGAGCAGGGAGTTTCGTTGACAGACTCACTTACCATGCAACTTACCAATCAGATTAACAGGTTGTATGTACTACCAATTTCTGGTCTCCCCATTTACCCGTCCTGAATTCCTTGGATTTCAGACTCTGCGGACATTCCAAGGCATTGGTGTGTGCCCAACCCATCAATAATACGCAGATGTTACAGAAGACCAATGTATATGACACAATCCGAATGAAACTAGATCTATTTGAATAAGTGCGTGATTAACCGTAAAGAAGGGTTGCAGGATGTGTCAGACATCAGCACCCACAGCACTGCCTGTAGCGTCGACGTCCAAACAACAGACAGACGGGAATGAGACTGTAGATTAGCTCATATCTCAAAAGGTACTGGTTTGCCCATACCACTGCAGTAACTTTACTACCTTCTTTAGAAATATGTGATGTTTTTAAACAAACTGTTTCTGCTCGCCAGCATTGTTTGCCCGAAAACCTCTAAATAGACCGGCCATGTAATCCCGAGGGATTCACCAATTCCAGTCAACAATCGTGAATCCTATGACACTAAAAGCATATTGAAAACCATTAATTAATATTGCAGTGTTTAGAGTAGAAGATTACGCAACTGCCACAAAGATAATGAATTGCTCACGTACTAGTGACTGTAATTAATAACACTGTTGAACAGTGACTATTCACGTAAAGAAAAATATCCAATCTCCATCGATTTTGGGACGCTTATTTCGAAAATGGCAATAATTTTTGCTTTTCAGCTCCAGTTTTCGCGCCATATGAAATTTGTTACGTACTTATTTCAATACTTTGGCTCTCATTTTCTTGTTATATCAGCAATGCCACTGAAACCATGCGTGAATTCAGTGTTTCATGCAGTAATAAGATGCACACATTGTACTGTGAGGCGACGGCCTTCCCCGCTTTCTCTAATATATCTATCGATGAAAACGTGCTCCGCATGGGGGCTTTCCATTGGGAATTGTGTCTTTAACGTGAGTTTCTGAGTTACTATGTGGAATCAAAAATACTGTTCTGTCCCGCAGATGTGTTAATAAGCCTAACAATTATTATTACGTATGTGAAGATGCAATGTTTGTACAAAGGAAGCGAACATTGTCAATTTTATTTCCTATATTTCGGGTACCATGTAGGGGACCCATCAAAGGTGTGGGCTGTAGGCTCATCATGTGTGTTGTACGCCACGTTCATCAAATGTAAGTGAATGGATGAATGGAGTGCTTGCATTTTTCAGTGTTGGCAGTTTGGTGTGAATGTGCAAACCTCGTAACATATTGCTGCTTCTCCTTAGTGCCTCAGCTCAAGTAAAGGATTTGTGAAGAAAAAGATGGGCATTACGCAATATCCTAATATACCTAGTGCGAGGCGACCTTCGTGTCGTGGCATGGGTCATCCGCTTCTAGATCCGCCAGTAGTCACAACAATAAACATCTCTTGTGGCAGTAAAGATGAAGACGTATCAGATCCTTGCCATCCTCCCATATCTAACGATCTCACATTTACATTAGTATCGTCTAGTATTTACTTTAGCAGGCTTTTCCACCTATCGGCAGTTACCTGTCTCAGATCTCACAGCCATCTATACTGCCCGTCTTACTATAGACCTCTCTATTCCATGGCTTTAGCTATACTTCCCTGGACCTCCCTCGGCTCTTTCTCCCTGGCGGAGAATAGTTGAGCAAACACTAAGGCCATCGTTGATCCTCCATTCGTTGGAAATTCCATACCATCGGCTCGAGCATTAATCCTATCTCTGACTGCATCAATATTCATTCCTCAGTCGATCCAAGTCAGTCTAGGGGAATGCACAAAACCACGCTAAACGAACTCAGCAATCTGGTTTGAGCCTTGAACCATCTAAAACATAAAGACGAACTATTAGATTCTCGTTCCATGGAGTGAAGTTTTTTGGCAGATACAGCTCGAGTACGTAATTTTCGCCAACGCCAGAAGCCATTCGAAAGGTTTTTCAACACAACAAATGTAATGACATACCGTATGGATGTTGGAGGTTTGATGCAAGAACTCAGTATCTTATGCACACATCAAAACTGGAGACTTGTTATAGATATTTCGAAAATTAGTTTGAAGGCCGTGTTGTTACTTGGCGACGTGCTTGCTTCTGTACGAGTGGCATACGCAGCGCTAGCGAAGGAAAATTACATCGTGACGGATATTTACACATCATTTATTATGACAAGCATCAGTGGCTCATCTGCGCCCGTTTAAAAGTCATCGAAATGCTCATGGGCCTACTAGGTGGGTACACTGGATACTATTGTTACATTTGTGAGTGGGATTTACATTAGATCGGAAGTACTAGCCGCGACGAAAATAATTATTGTCTGGCAAGAAAAATATCTCATTGGAGCCATTTGCAAATCCCAGAAAAGTTCTGTTACCACCACTACATGTGAATTGCTGGAATCGATGAAGTCACTTACAAAATCAGTGAATAATAGCAACGAACGGGCATTTGAATACTTGTGCGGAAAATTCCCCTGACTGAGTGCTGAGGAGATCAAGCAGGGGGTATTAATTGGTCCAAAAATACGAGAAGTGTGTGGAGGCCAGCAATTCGAGAGCACTCTCAGCCCTGATGTGCTAAAGGCGTAGCAACGCTTTCATATACTTCATTTTACTTAGACAATAGGAGATTTCAGCAACAGATCTCTGTATTGGGCATCAGTATCAAGGAAAGTTCAGTCCTCCAGTGTCATCAGGTTTCTGCTGGACTTTGCAGAAAGACTTGCACATTCGCCATAAGATGGAGAGGAAACGCTTGTTGTAAGAACGGCAGCTGTTAATAGTGTATCCTTAAGTGAACTAAATTGTGTGTACTTTCTCATGTACATATTCTAAAACATTTTGGTTTATTTTTCCACATAATGGATAGGTTAGACTTCAAGATTTAACACTGCTCATATGTTTCATTAAAATTAGCACGTATGGTCACACTTTTTTTCATCCTTTGCAGAGCATGAGAGAGATAGTGAAAAACTTTAAAGTGGTAGACTCTCGGAGACAGCGTCTAACTATACCGTGAAAGCCTACTTAGGAAGTTTAAAGGGCCAACGTTATGCGAGGAATCTAGGAGTACACTACAACGATCTCGTAGGAATAGAAACATTCATTGTACCCAACCTCTATCAACGAATGAAGTTGGAAGAAACCCAAATGAGTTGTTCGAAGGGAAATACCCTCATTCAGGCACTTCGAAGTTATCTGCAGGGTAGGAATATGGGTGTATGTATAGTAAAATGGTTCAAATGGCTCTGAGCACTATGGGACTCAACTGCTGAGGTCATTAGTCCCCTAGAACTTAGAACTAGTTAAACCTAACTAACCTAAGGACATCACAAACATCCATGCCCGAGGCAGGATTCGAACCTGCGACCGTAGCGGTCTTGCGGTTCCAGACTGCAGCGCCTTTAACCGCACGGCCACTTCGGCCGGCTGTATGTATAGTACAATGATAGCTACACACTCTACATCTACATCTACATCTTCATCTACATGGTTACTGTGCAATTCACACTTAAGTTCCTGGCAGAGGGTTCATCGAACCATTTTCATACTACTTCTCTACCATTCCACTCTCGAATGGCACGTGGGAGAAAGGAAAACCTAAATCTTTCCGTTCGAGCTCTGATTTCCCTTATTTTATTACGATCAACATTCCTCCCTGCGTAGTTGGGTGTCAACAAAATATTTACGCATTCGGAATGATTGAAATTCCGCAAAGAAAACCGCCTTTGTTTCATTGACTGCCACCCCAACTCGCGTTTCATTGCAGTGACACTCTCACCGCTATTGCAAGTTAACATGAAACGAGCTGCCCTTCTTTCCACTTTTCCGATGACCTCCGTCAATCCTACCTGTTAAAGATCCCATACCGCGCAGCAATATTCCAGCAGAGGACGGACAAGTGTAATATACGCTGTCTCTTTAGTGGGTTTGTCGCATCTCCTAAGTGTTCTGCCAACAAAGCGCAGTCCTTGTTTCGCCTTCTCCACAATATTATCTACGTGGTCTTTCCAATTTAAGTTGCTCGTAATTGTAATTCCTACGTATTTAGTCGAACTGACAGCCCTTAGATTTGTGCGATTTGTCTTATACCCAAAATTTCTCGGATTTATTTTGGCATCCATGTGGATGACCTCGCACTTTTCTTTGTTTGGTGCCAATTGTCACTTTTCGCACCATACAGAAATTCTCTCTACATCATTTGGTAATTGGAATTGATCGTCTGACGATTTCAGTTGACGGTAAATTACAGAGTCATCTAAGGGGGCTGCTCAGATTATCGCCTAGATCATTCATGTAAATCAGGAACAGCACAGGGCCTATGACACTACCTTGCGGAACACCAGATATCGCTTCTGTTCTTCTCGATGATTTACCGTCCATCACTACGAACTGTGACCTCTCTGAGAGGAAATCACGAATCCAGTCACACAACTGAGACAATACTCCACACGCACGCAAGCTGATTAATAGTCGCTTGTGAGGAACGGTATCAAAAGCCTTCTGGAAATGTAGGAATATGGAATCGATCTGAGATCACTTGTTGACAGCACTCATTACTGCATGGGAATAAAGAGCTAGCTATGTTGCACAAGAACGATATTTTCTGAATTCGTGTTAGTTATGTATCAATAAGTCATTTTCTTCAAGGTGATTCATAATGTTAGAGTACAGTACATGCTCCAAAATCCTACAGCAAATTGAGGTCAATGATATGGTCTGTTATTCAATGGGTTACTTCTATTTCCTTTCTTGAATATTGGTGTGACCTGTGCTACTTTCCAGTCTTTTGGAACAGACCTTTCGTCAAGTGAACAGTTGTATATGATTGCAAAGAAAGGCGCTATTGTGTCAGCATACTCTGAGAGGAACCTGACTGGTATACCATCTGGACCGGAAGACTTGCCTTTCTTAAGTGATTTGAGTTGTTTCGCAACGCCTAAGATACCTTCTTTTATGTCACTCATGCTAACAGCTGTTCTGGTTTCGAATTCTGGAATATTTACTTCAACTTCTTTCGTAAAGGAATTACGGAAAACTGTATTTAGTAACTTCGTTGTGCGGTGAGGGGTTATAATTGCTTTTTGATTTTGTTTGGACGCCATTTAGCACCTGTGGTCTGAAAATTGCTTCATGCCTGGGACAGTCTCAGAAGAAATAGTAAACAGATTCACCTGCACAATTGACACAGCTTTCATTTAGTTTTTATTGTGATTACCTACGTGTCGTATCACAGAAATGGGTTACATTCCCAAAACTGCTAATGAGCAGAAATTCACCATGTCTGTAATGATTTCTTCTAATCATAAGCATTTATATTTTTGAAAAGAAGTAGTCTCTGCTTGCCTTGTGCGGATTTGACTGCACGTGTCTGTATGTTAACATAAGGAATAGGTTCAATCGTCCAAATAAATAATTATGAAACCATGGTCAACTCAACATAAAACACATGCAAACGCTATAAAAAATTACTGGGGACGACTGACTTAATGAACACTTAGGGTCATCCAATACTTTATGAAATACGGACAGAAACAATTACAGATAGTGAAACAAATTGGAATCAGAAAACTGCGAGAAAACCCATTACTCTGCTGGTTTTATACTTCGCAAAATGATGTGCCTTAGAAGAAACACTTAAATGCTAACTAACGGATGTATGACTTGTTGAGGACCAAAGACAAAGCACAGTTATAAATTCCTGCATTACATCTGGATTTTCCTTAAATATTTTTGAAACTTAATCCAAATTATTCCCCGAAATAAATAAACTTGTACCCTAGATGGATCTACCAATTATCTCTGAAAGAACAACATCCGATATTGTCTCGAACTATGTTATGCGGAGTTCTGAGGAGTTCAGCAGTGGAGTCCAGAGAGACTCAAAGGCAACCAACGGCGGATGTCGAGAGAGAGTTGACGGTATATGACCATGATGATGGGGGCGGGGGATATTTCGTTTCCTGGATTTAGCCAAGCATACACACGAAATAAAGGGAAACTCTGAACAGACAACAATGTACACTACTATATTTCTGTGATGGGGACCGAAAGAGGGTTGGTACCACAGAAAGTACAAGGAACTGCTAATTAAATGTAATTCGCATCAATAGTGAAGAAGAGAAAATTGTTAACATCGAGTATAGATTTAAGTGTCAGGAAGTCATTTCTGATAGTATTTGTATGGAGTGCAGCCATGTATGGGAGTGAAACATGGACGATAAATAGTTTGGAGAAGAAGAGAATAGAAGCTTTCGAAATGTGGTGCTACAGAAGAATGCTGAAGATTAGATGGGTAGACCACATAACTAATGAGGAAGTATTGAATAGGACTGGGGAGAAGAGAAGTTTGTGGCACAACTTGACCAGAAGAAGGGATCGGTTGGTAGGACATGTTCTGAGGCATCAAGGGATCACCAATTTAGTATTGGAGGGCAGCGTGGAGGGTAAAAATCGTAGAGGGAGACCAAGAGATGAATACACTAAGCAGATTCAGAAGGATGTAGGTTGCAGTAGGTACTGGGAGATGAAGAGGCTTGCACAGGATAGAGTAGCATGGAGAGCTGCATCAAACCAGTCTCAGGACTGAAGACCACAACAACAACAACAACAGTGAACATATATGTTTTGAGGGATGTTTTCGTGGAAATTTCGTAAAAGCATAAAGAGCAGAGAAATTCCATAGAAAGTGATAAAGTCGACGTTTTAAATATGTGCATTTTTTTTTTTTTTTTTTTTTTTTTGAGAATGCTGCAAGTTTCTCTATGACAGGATAAATATCCACATGTGCATTATCGACAACAAATACATAAAGTTGCATGTAATTGCTCAAAACATCCATTATTATAGGTTATTCTTACTATTATAGGTTACGCTTAGGACTACAGCAGTAATAATACGGTAAATAGTAAATATTTTGGTATAAATTAATTTACGTTCAGCATCGTTTTGCTCAGACTGGCTTGATTCAGTAGTGCACGTTTATCGTCCTGTACAAGCATTTTCATCTCTGTAACCCTGCGAAACTGCTTAATCAGCGTTTACATCCAATACCAAATTGACGATTTCTTGACGCCTCATGATGAGTCGCATCAACCGATTGCTTCTTTTAGTCACGTTACACCATAAATTTCTTTTCTCCCCAGTTCAATTCAGTATCTCATTGATCTGTTGTCTATCTAAATATTTAATTTTCACTGTTCTTCTACAGCGCCAAAATTTTGAAGATCTTATATCTACTTTTTCCCTGAACCGTTTACTGTCCATGTTCACTTGCCTTCAAGGCTATGCTCCAGCCAAATTCGTACAGAAAAGATTTGTTAACACTTAAAATGATATTAGATGATAACAAGTTCCACTTTTTCAGAATTTCTTTTCTGTTTAATTCTAGCCTTCATTTTATATCTTCTCTACTTTGATTATCATGACTCATGGAGCTGCTGTATTTCTAAATTCAACTACTACCTTAGCTGTCACAGTTATTAACATAGTTCCCTCGGCGTCGCCTGCTTTAATTCGGCTACAGTCCTGTACCCTTGTCCCTTATTCCATTTAAGTTCGTGTGCTCCTGGAAGACATGTGGAACCGATCAGGTTTGCATGGAGTATAGATGTCCGACTCTGACAGTCTCAAAATCGCTTGACGGTCATGTGAGCAGCGATATACCGGAAGGATGAACCGCAAAATGTCCTCTGTCTTGCCGCTGCCAAATTAGAATACGTGATGGTAAACCCTTCTTCTTCTTAGAAGTTATTCGGGTCTTATAAATAATCGTTTATTAGTTAAGGACGCAAAAGTTATTTATGATCATTAGCTAAAGCAGCTAACCATCTAAAATTCAAATAAGACAAACATTGCTGAGTCTAATCACAGTCAGGTAGGGGACACTTTGTAGTTGCTTGGTCATTAGAAACAGCAATGTTTGTCTGATTTGATCTGAAGATGTCTAGCTGGATAGACCGAAAGTAGTTATAAGTGATTATAAATAATTTTTGCAAATTTGACTAAAAATGATTACTTATTGTCACTTCCCCACAAAAATTTAAAAGAAATGTCAATAAAAATGAGAATCGCAATCTGACTCAAATATAAATTCCTCACAAAAAATTTTAAAGTGAATTCAGTGATAAGAAAATTCAATTAAACCGAAATATGGGTCTTTGGCCCTGTGTAAAACAATCAGAATTAAAGTCTTACCTCATTGTAACTGGTAGTCAAATTTCTGCTCTTATTCCTGCGCACGGCTTGGAGGAACTGCATTGCAAATAATAATATTCCTTTTTTCTGTGATTTTACTGAAATTTTTCTTCAAAAGAAGTGGAATGAAATGGGAAGTGCAACGAAATCTTTAGTTCAATAAAAAAATAAAATTTTTGAAAAAATGCTTTTGAAATAAAAATTATTATTGGGGCACTTGTTGGAGATTAATTACAATAAATAAACTTTACATTATCTGATCATTACCTTAATTAATAATATACCTCATTCAGCCTCTTGACCAGAGTGCCGACAGCCTACATCACACAACCGCACTGGGCTGCTACCACTGACCGACCGCTCTGCATGACGACTACTAGCGCACAGCTCGCAACTGAACTGAGCTACTGCTCGCAACGACTACTGACAGAGTACTCTCTGCATAGCGACAACTGGCGAACTGTTCGCAACACTCGCGCGGTCAAGCGCATACCCTCTGGTCAGAGACGCTGCAATGCCTCGCCATCGCTGCTACGTTAAATACGTGTTTCATAACCCTCCACTGGGGGGGCAAAAATTTGGCAGCGATGGTGAGTCATTTGGACTTGCCAAGCGCGGCAAAATTTTTCATTAATTAGTCAACTTGTATAACTTACAGAATGTTTAGATACATGAATTAAACGTGGTGCACATGCACAGAGTACAAAACATTAGAGACAAAGACAAGATATGAGTACAAAACATAGTAGCAAATCAGAAAACTGTATATAAAAATTATTTGACAGATAACAAAGTGCACAGGCACTGAAAAAATTCTTTAGCATAAACAGAATGGCAAAAAAAAAAAAAAAAATCATGTTAACAAGTGACATGAGTGCACATGCACTGCAGTTGAGAACATATCAGTAAATGATGAAATGTATATACAATTAGTAACAAATGACATAAGTGCATACGCATTGAAGTATTGAATATACAGAATAGTACAAATCATATTGAAAAATGAGAAAAGTGCACAGGCACTGAAGTTCAGTAGAAAACATATTAACACCTAACAGAAGTGCACATGCACTGTAGTTCAGAACGTATCATCAAAAATAAAAAATGTATATACAATATAAAAGACAAGAGTGCACATGTACTGTACTTCAGAACAAATCGAAAAAATGTCTTTAGCATTTTCGCAATAAATAAACATAATAGCAAAAATCATGTCCAAAGTGCACGCGCACTGAAAAAATGTCTTTAGCATTTTCACAACAAATAAACATAATGGCAAAAAAAAAATCATGTCCAAAGTGCACACGCACTGAAGAAATGTCTTTAGCATTTTCACAACTAATAATCATAATGGCAAAACATCATGTCGACCAGTGACATAAGTGTACTCGCACTGGATTTCAGCAAATCTAAAAAATGTATAACCCACGAACATAAATGATGTTACCAAAAAAATGATTTTCATTATGTGACAAGAATTAGGATAGGAAAGGGAAGGATTGCATCATGGTTGTAGCACTTTAGATTGCACACAGCTGTTCTAAAAGTCCATATCTTTCCACAGAAGTACAACACCAAGTGACACAACTTGAAGTTCTTTTCCCCTCAGAATTTATCAGCGTAGCCAAGACACTGAATTGTCGTAGTAATATTCCATGTTTTCATTTTGGCAGTACATTAGGTACACCAAACAGTGGGACCATAATAACGTCTTCACCGCTCACGGTGGTGGACAGCATGTCGTGTCAACACCACGCTCTTACAAGGCACACCAACGTAGAATTAGTGCAAAACCAAATATAGTGCTCCATGATCACTGGGATAAACAGGACAAATGGACATTGCAGTAATTCAGGGTAGTTAACGCATGAGGTGAAGGACATTAAGCCACATAATATTGACAATTACAGTCTTCATTAGTAGTTTGTGGCATTCATAGCCCAGTTATTGAACATTTCTGTACCAAGTATGTAGTATTACAGAAAAATGTTCATTAATTGTTTTACATAGAATCAGTAGCCTTCTTTTCCTAGTTACAAAGCATTATGAAATAATTAATCATTCCAATACAGTAAGAATCATTAACCTTCTTCTAATTACAAAGCATAGCATCATTTGTCATTTCAATATAGTAAGAATCGTTAGCCTTCTCCTAATTACAAAGCATTATTAAACAGTCTCATTCTTTTCCAGTTACAAAACATAATTAAGAATCATTACCCTTCTTCTAATTACAGTTAATTAATCATTTGTCATTCCAATATTAATAATCATTAGCCTTTTCCTAATTACAGTAATTAAGAATCATTATCCTTCTTCTAATTACAAAGCATAGCATCATTTGTCATTTCAATATAGTAAGAATCATAGTCTTTTCCAGTTACAAAGTATAGCATTGAAAACAAGAGTTAATTAATGGCATAATTAATAACATATTCATGGAGTGACATTAATTATTGGCACTCAGTGGCCAGCAAGTATTGAATGGAATAAAACATAGTTCATCATTCAGTATTACTCAGATCATTACAAAGTCAATATTAAAATCAGTTAATTACAGTCATAGCATTAATAATCATGGGCATTATAAGTAGTCTCATTACAATAAACAGTGGCAGTTATTAGCCAGTTACAAAGCATTATTTTATACATATATATTTTTTTTGTCTCATTAAGAAGTCATTACTGAAGTGACATACTATTCAGAGCTAATCAGCATTACTCAGAATTTTCTCAAACTGGTATCACTATTTGGGACTGGTAATACATTTTTTTTTGTTAGCAATGCATTGCGTTGGGATCGATAATTAATTGCTGAGGCATAACACTATTTGCTTTTGACCTATTGCTGCAAATGAGGATAGTTAACGTCATTCGTCATGAGTCAGCTGTAGCAAGGTTATGTAACAAGGCAGTATATGTGATCACATTTATAAATGATAAACACAAATGGGTAAAAAATAAAAATGCAAGTACTAGAACAGGTATAATAAGTAACAGGTTTAGTAAGTATCATGACAAGCATCTCCTGGAAAAAATACAAAATGGATTATTGACCTGAAAGAAGAAACGCTCACTATGCTGAAAAGTAGTGAACTTCGAATTAACAGGTAGTGAAATGTGTATAAAAATGTATTCCATCGCTGTCCTTACCAAAACTTTCCGTCATCCTACTATGCAATATAACACCTGCTGTCAAAACAAACTGCAACAAATACTTAAATAACTACATAGCCTAAATATAACTTCAACATTATCCATATCATCATAACTTAATTATTATCACCTGTAAAGAAAAACTTCATTATTCATACTAGCATATTCTTCATCATTATTCATCAGTATTCATTATCATCTGCAAAAAATCACTTCATTACTCATTATACAACTATTCCTTATCTCTAGCATATTTCATCACTAAAACTAAGATGTGTAGTTCTCTCTGACAGTCTGCATCAATCACCTTGTATTCTGAAAGAAAAAATTAGTTAAGACTGCTATTCTACGATGAGTATAGTATATTCTTGTTAATGTTTGTTAATCCTGATCCATTTACTCTTCCTCATAAAGTTATTGCATCCTCTTTTGTTTATTACGTAGGTGAAATTCCCATTTATGTTAAATTTATTTCTTAGACGCATCATTTCTTTCTGAAATTGATGAACAGAGATTAATGTCTTGCATTTAAATCATATACCCACTAAATAATGACTGGTTAATGGTGACACAATTAGCCATACAGCATAACATGACAGAAAACGTAATATGTCAAAGACATTGACAGTGTTTAAAGCCAAAATGTACAGAGAATATCACAATGCAGCAGCAAAAATGTAAAACAGTCACGATGTTGAGATGTCATAAGGCAAAAATATGTCAAAGTCACTGGTGTGTTATATCTTAACTATTTTACAGTGCATACAAACAAAACTGGAATACAATCGTATACACCAAAAATATGGAAAATGTGCACGGTCTGATGTGTAACGACAAGAAAAGCGACCTGCTAACCTTACCTTGCCGGGCACTTGCCACGAAAAAATACGATAATCATCAGTAATTAATCAGGTGAATATAATTGCATTAGTAAACGGCATCATAGTGTGTTGAATCATAAAGTGTCTTCATTCAATAAACGGTTTAATGTTTGAGATATGGTGGTTGCCTTTCGATTTTCTGGTTCTCAAAGTTTCGACGTGTACAACATTGGGGTGAGGGATGCTGCGAATCCGATATGGACCTGCGTATAGAAGTTCAAATTTGCTGCACTTACCTTTTAATTTACTGGATAAATAGTGTGTACGTACTAATATCTTCTGTCCAACGTGAAAGTCTCGGCGTCTACAAACCTGTTTTTGCTGTCTTCTCCGGCGCTCTGCGGCACGTTTGATGTTGTTCAGCGCTATGTCAACCATTTCGTGGTGTCTTAGTCGACGACATTTAGGGAAGTTTACTAATTCTTTAATTTTGTTTGGTGGTTCAACGTTTTTCAGTATAACAGACGGAGATAGCATAGTGGATTCATTTGGAATGGAATTAATTACATCTTGGAATGAGAGTATGTGTGTATCCCAATCAATATGTCTTTTGTGGCAGTATATTCGGCACAGCTTACCAATTTCTTTCATTAATCTTTCACAGGGGTTCGAAGAAGCGTGGTACCTGGATATATAGATCGGAGAAATGTTTCTGGCTCGTAACATGCGTGTCCATACGCTACTACGAAATTGAGATCCATTGTCAGAAATTACTTTCATCACATGCCCTACATGAGATAGAAAATGTTTTATAAATGCTTTCGAAACAGTTTTAGCAGTAGCTTTGCGTAATGGAGTGAAAGTAACAAATTTTGAAGCGAGCTCAACAGCGACAAAGATGTAGCAAAAACCTCTGTTAGTTCTCGGAATTGGACCAAAAATGTCTACTGCGGCCATATGTCTTAATTTAACAGGTATAATGGGATATAATGGAGGAATATGTGAAGTGGTGTCTGATTTAGCTTTCTGGCAAATTTTACAAGAGGCTAAAACTCGTCGTATACGTTTCTCCATGTTAGTAAAATAACAGTTCTGTCTCAGTATAAGAAAACATTTTCGTGCTCCGTAATGTGCGTAACTTAAATGAGTGTACCAAATTAATTTGTTAACCAGTTCGTCAGGAATGCATAATAACCAATTGTTGCTGTCAGGGTGAGAGCGGCGAAACAGAATGTCATTGCGTACAGTGTAGTGGTTCCTAATCGTAAAATTTTTCCTATCTTGCCAAAGGAGTTTAATTTCTTTCCACACATTGTCTTTATTTTGCTCTTGTGCTATGTCCTGTAATGACGATGAAATAAAGTTTTCAAATGCAACTTGCTGAATGTACATGACACTGAAATTTGTTTTGCAGAAGTTGGTTGCTACGTCTTGCTGATTGTTGCCGAGAGAACGCGATAGTGCGTCTGCTATAACATTTTGTGTGCCGGGAATGTGGACAATCGTAAAATTAAATTCTTGTAAATAAAGTTTCCATCTACTTAATCTGTCGTGAGTAAATTTAGCTGAAAGCAAAAATTGTATAGCTCTATGGTCTGTGTAAACGGTGGTATGTCTGCCATAAAGAAAGTGCCTAAATCTCGTAAAAGCCCATACAACACATAATGTTTCAAGTTCTGTAACGGAGTAATTTCGTTCAGCAGGTGACAAAATGCGGATTGCAAATGCGATGTTTTTAATTACTGTAGAGCCATCTTCTTCAATTTCCTGGAAAATGTGTACGCCTAAAGCGGTGTTGGAACTGTCAGTGGCAATGGAAAAATTTCTGGTAAGATCTGGGTGCGATAAAAGTGGTGCATTCAACAGAGCATGTTTCAGGTTCATGAATTCAGAATGTGCTTGCTTATCCCAAGACCAAATAGTGTTTTTACCTGTTAATTGGCATAGTCTAGGCGTGTCTGAAGCGGAGTGATGAATAAATTTACGAAAGAAGTTAATTAAGCCCAAAAAACTGCGTAATTGCTTCTTTGTCGTAGGAACAGTAATGTCACGTAGAGCTTGAAGTTTCTCTGGATCAGGTGCAATGCCTTCTGCTGAAATTACGTGTCCAAGAAATTTTATAGAAGTTTTGCCAAAGTGCGATTTACTAAGATTAACTGTAAGTCCTTGTGCATAAAAAGTTTGTAACAGTTGTTCAAGAATCAGATTGTGTTCAGACCAGTTAGCTTCTGCGATAAGAATGTCGTCTACATACGTCGTGATTCTGTCTTTAAGTTCTGTCGGAAGTATTGTGTTCAAACCGCGAATAAAAGCTGCAGAAGAAATAGTTAAGCCGAATGGTAATTTGCAAAATTGATAACAGTCGCCAAAACAGAGAAAAGCTGTATATTTTCTACAATTCGGATGAAGTTGAATTTGCCAAAATCCCGATTTCAAATCTAATGTGGAATAAATAGCAGTGCCGTGAAATTTCTGTAAAAGTTCCTCTAATGTCTGTGGTCGGTCTGTTTCATTAATAATAATGTCATTAATGTGACGTGAATCAAGTACGAGGCGAAGTGAGCCATCTTTTTTCTTAACAATATGTAGTGGGTTTATGTACGGACTAACTGCTGGTTCTATAATTCCTTGGTCGAGCATATCCTGCAATTCTTTTTTAACTTGTTCTCTATGAATATACGGAATAGGATAATGCTTAGCTTTAAATGTATCGTGCTGCTTGACTTGAAATTCATACATAAATCCGGACATAGTACCAGGAATGTTGTCGAAAACTGGAGCTTGCTGTAAAAGAATTTTGTGTAATTGCGTTCGTTCGTCGTCTGTAGTTGCACTGCTCTCTTTAACCTTATTAGAAATCAATTGCATTACGTCGTAGTCAGCTTCGTCTGGAGTGTTATAGTTGTGTACGTACGTATCCGTGAGCAATGCAGAATTACAGTCTATGTTGCGTGTTGCCGAAATGACCTCTGTGCGGTTAATTGTTTGTTCTCCCGCAGACAATGAGTGCTGAAATTCTAAAGCCAATTGTACATTTTCATCCTTTAACATTAAATAAGAATTTTGAAAATCGATAACTGCGTCGTGTTGTACCAGAAAATTTGTACCTAAAATAACGTCTGTTGTCAATAAAGGAACAATCCAAAAATTAGAGTGGAAAGTATGACCTCCAATACAAAATGATAAATGCGTCTGTAATTTAACGTCTACACCTTTACTCGATACTGCTCCCTTCACTTTGGTTTTGCCTAAAGGTAATGTCGGATAAGTATTCTCTTTGTTACACTCGTTAAAAGTCTCCTCATTTATTACTGATATAGGTGATCCGGAATCGATTACTGCTGAGAATTTCGATGAACCAATTTTAATTTCGATGACAGGATGTGAAATAGTTTTCTGAACAAATGGTCTTTCCTGCAAGAGAGTGTCTCTGATATCGCCAAACGTAATTACATTTTCGTGAACAACATTTTGCGTGTCAAACGTAGTGCTTGTGTTATTGGAAGATGCGTCCTGTGCAGTATCTAGTCAGATTCTGTCTGACGTGTTATTATTATTAGGAGGATTCTGTGGCATTTCTACTATTTGAACAGTTCTATTACTTCTTCCAGACGAATTACGCTCTGGATGATACCTACTGTCGGGTTCGTTCATGAGAATAGGTTCTCGTACATAATTGTGCTGTTGGTATGACCGACTGTTGTTAGATGTACGCTGAAAATTGTTCTCATTATTCTTACGTCTGTCGTAATAGTCATTCCTATACGGTGTATTGCGATGGGAATTGAAATACTGTCTTCTTTGTACATAGTCTTTCCTTGCTCCCGTGCGTTACTATTTGTTGGATCTTGAACTATACGTGCACGCGGCGGAACATTAAAGCCTGGTTGACCTTGTGCATTCCATTGTTGGTTAGGTATGCTAACCGGCTGGTTTTGATGTTGTTGTGAAACACCTCTATTGTTACTAAAGTGTTGTTCCTGTTGCTGAAAATTTTGACGGTATTGATAATTAGAATTTTGCCTGTTATTAAAGTTTTGGTAGTTGTCGTTCCTAAAGCGTCTGTTATCTTTCCGATTGAAATTACGTCCCTGATCATAATTGCTGTACGTTTGTTGACCTTGGTTATTATACGAAAAGTTTTTGTTTACAAAAGAATAATCAGATTGTTGTACTTCCAAGAGCTGTAACAAGTCTCTGAATGCTGAAATGTTTTCTTTTTGCTGGCCCGTTAGAAGTGACACTCGTAATGACCGTGGTAATTTAGAGATGCATAATTGTATAAGTGCGGATTCACTGTACGGTTCACTTAGGTACTGGTTTTGTTGTACCATGTGCTCAAAAAATTGCGTCACACTGGGAAAATTTGAGTTCTCGTAATTTGGCAAACTAATCAACTGATCTTTAATTCCGCGCTGTGTCGTCTTCGACCAGTACGCTGACAGAAAAGCATTCTGAAATTCCTCTACCGAGTAACACTGTCTCGCGATCGGTCTCATACGAGTTGCCGGTTCGCCTTCCAAAAAACTGCAAATAAATTCAAGTTTATGCGTAACAGGCCAAGTCGGTGGAAGAGCAAAGCTAAATTGTTGAATCCAATCCAGTGGGTGAATCTGCGTTCTATCGTTTTTAAAAACCTTAAACTTTCTCACTGACAGAAAATGTTTGTAGTCGAAATTATCATCTCTGTGTGATGGAACATGTTCAGGATCGTAAGAGAATCTATTGAACTGTGGTTGATCGGAATCTAAGTCCCGTACTCTCTGTAGACTACTCAAATTTTACGCGTTGCGCGAGTCTGACAAATGTTCATAGAGTGGCGTCTGTTGTATGTTATTATTAACTGAAATGCTTTTCATCTCTGTTACTTCTTGTTGTAAACTCGACAATTTTCTACGCAACGTGTTATTAGACGAATCGATCTCATTAATTGTCTGCTGTAAATTTTGAAATTCAGGTGTTTGATTAAATGAAACCGGTGCAGTATCGTCTGATTTATTATCATTATTACTTTCAATAGCATCAATACGACTGGCTAATTCATCATATTTTTCAGTCAGTATTTTTGCTTGTTCATCGGTTTTAGAATCAGACGCATTAATCTGTTTTTGCAACTTACGTGTAGTTTCGTTCAGTTTTTTAACGTCAGTTTTGACAACATCTGAATCCTGTGTTAGTTCTAATTGTTCGAGTCTGTCTGTCACTGTTTGAATATTTACTGTGTGTGTATCTGTTTTTGATTTAAGATCAGAAATTTCGTCACGTAATTCTGTGTTGGACTGTTTGATGGTATTAATTTCGTCGGACACTGTGGCAATATTGTTGTCCACGTACGTCTTCGCTTTCGCGAACATTTTACGTTTGTCTTCTTGTCTCTGAGTCGTGATTGTTTCCATGACTTGAAGTTTTACTTTGTTTTGATCCTGAATAAATTTACGGAAACGCGTATCACTGTTTTGTATGTGAACACTAAGACGTTCGTTAATTTGAGAGTTCCGTTGCTCGAATTTCGCGTCTATCTTTTCATCCATTGTGCGCGAAAGTTCCGCTGTCATTGTTTTAAACTCGTCGCGTAGTTGTGTAGCCTTTTCAGAGCATTGTTTAGCGACTGTACTAATTTCCGCTCTAAGTGTTTCTGTTGCGGCTGTTTGCATTTCCCTTAATTCTTGCGCAACAGCTTTAATTTCTTCGCTATTTTTTTGTGAACAAGCCTCAATTTCCACGCGCAACTGTTCCTTAGTGTCATGACACTGCGCGGCAACAGCTCTAATTTGTTCACTAAGCTGTCTGGAATTGTCATCTAATTTTTCATTTAAGTGTTGTTTGAGATCTTCTTTAAGTTGTTTGGAATTGTTATCTAGTTTTTCATTAAATTGTTTAAATTTTTTATCCTGTTCACTAAATTGTTGTTTGAGTTTTTCGTTATCTTGTTTGTTCTGTTCTTTAAGTTGTCTGAAATTGTTGTCTGTTTTCTCACTTTGCTCTTGTAGCAAACTTCTCATAATTCGTACCAAGTCAAAACTAGCGTTTATATTCTCTGTGCTGTTTAGTGGTGGATCTGGAATTGTCTCTCTTACTGTAACCATTTGGTTATTCTGAGATTTAGAAAAAGGTTTGTCAGTCGGATGTACACTGTCAGACATTATATCGGAATTAAATAAATCCGTCGTACTTTCAGTACACTGTCCATTTTCATTAGAAATATTTGTCTGAACGTCACGTGAATTTAGTAAATCGGTTGTGTTAGGCTGGGCAGCGCTCATTACAATAGAGCGTCCCGCGTCATCGATTGTCGTCAAATCAACAGAGGACATAACCGAGTTCGTTTGTTCATCATTAAGACAAAAGTCATCATTAGTGGTTGTAATGCACTGATTGTTAGTGAACGCAGGATTGTCATCTTTACACTGCGTGTCACATGTCCTATCGGTAAAGTTGTTGAAATCGGTAGTTTCGTTCGTAATACCTCGCGATACACTATTCACAGTCTTTCACGGCATTTTTACAGTAGTCACAATTATTCAAAAACAAATAAGCACAAATGCAAAAGCAACACACAAATACAATAGAGCAACGAATTGCCGTTGACCTGTAGAAAGAAACTCACAAGATTAATAAAAGCGTTGCGCCAAATCCTAATTATACTTAAGCAAATAAGAGCAGATATCTGACTGTTGCTCAAAAGACTCTCAACGAAATTCGATCCTGGACTGGGTGTCGCCAAGTGTGACCTCCCCACAAAAATTTAAAAGAAATGTCAATAAAAATGAGAATCGCAATCTGACTCAAATATAAATTCCTCACAAAAAATTTTAAAGTGAATTCAGTGATAAGAAAATTCAATTAAACCGAAATATGGGTCTTTGGCCCTGTGTAAAACAATCAGAATTAAAGTCTTACCTCATTGTAACTGGTAGTCAAATTTCTGCTCTTATTCCTGCGCACGGCTTGGAGGAACTGCATTGCAAATAATAATATTCCTTTTTTCTGTGATTTTACTGAAATTTTTCTTCAAAAGAAGTGGAATGAAATGGGAAGTGCAACGAAATCTTTAGTTCAATAAAAAAATAAAATTTTTGAAAAAATGCTTTTGAAATAAAAATTATTATTGGGGCACTTGTTGGAGATTAATTACAATAAATAAACTTTACATTATCTGATCATTACCTTAATTAATAATATACCTCATTCAGCCTCTTGACCAGAGTGCCGACAGCCTACATCACACAACCGCACTGGGCTGCTACCACTGACCGACCGCTCTGCATGACGACTACTAGCGCACAGCTCGCAACTGAACTGAGCTACTGCTCGCAACGACTACTGACAGAGTACTCTCTGCATAGCGACAACTGGCGAACTGCTCGCAACACTCGCGCGGTCAAGCGCATACGCTCTGGTCAGAGACGCTGCAATGCCTCGCCATCGCTGCTACGTTACATACGTGTTTCATTATAAGAATCCAATAACTTCAACTTTCGTAAATCGTTTTCTCAGACCTGTGTCAGATAGCAACAGTTTCTACTTCTTACCTGTGACATTACGCGATCTCCTCACATACAACACTCAAATGCGATTAATGAATGAGAAATTTCGTTTTATACAACTGACGTTGCTCCTCTTTTTGTTCATTTGTAAGTATCAGAATTATCCAGTTCTTTAGCCCGCCCGGTTAGCATCATGATTAAAAATGTTTAAATAACGTTTCAGTCTTTATCAGTACACTATAAAGTCTATAAGATTGAGGATTATGCGTTCTCAAGAATCTAATGAAGATCATGAGGCGAAACTTGGTGTGAGTCGAGACTATTAGACTTTAATTCGCTCTTTGGAATCTCCGACCGAAAGCGAGGCGCGATGTAACTCTGACAGAGGCGGTCATGCATTATCTGGTCCCTCACTATATATTATAAAGAGGTCGTCTGGCGATAGACATTTAGAACTACACATGTAAAGCTGGGATGAGTCGGAATTTGTGCATTAAAGGGAAATACTTGTACTCGGCTAAACATTTGGAGATACACCATTAGTAGTCTTGACTTTGACCAGAAGAACAAAAATAATTTCTTACAAGATATTAACTTATCCTGTTTCTGTGCAGTAAATGCGTGAAACGTACCGAAAGTCTTACGCAGTAGGCCCTGCAAGTGGTGAATAATAATTTCACAATAGTATATTTACTCCAGGAATAACAACTTCCAGTTGGTGTTCCGTATTGTAAGCAGTTGATGCAATTCCTGAAGATTAGTAAAACAGAGATATGAATACCACGGAAAGGCTGCGGAGGTTGCTACCCGAGCGACGAAAAACCTCCAAGTGAATTTCAAGTAATAATGCAAAACCGCTTTCCCCTCATACATAAATCATGGAAAATCTCCGTTCGCGGACATTAGGGAGAAACGCACAGCCTCGCAGCTCTAATTTATGTAGACATAATTTGCATGGCGGGGAATATCATGATAGGGCGGACCAGAGTGGCTGTTTCATATGCACCCCGGAGCGCGCGCCGCGTATCACAGATTGGCCCGTGTTGTGAAAATATCGGTAGCGGGCAATCGCAGCGCTGTCCTTCCGCGAGTCGCATCGGCTGCGGTGAAATTTCGGCCCAGCCCACACGGCGCACCCGAGGGAACACTGACGCCAGGGCCGTTTGTATTGGACACCACAACAGCCCGGCTCTCATCGCCGGCCCCCCCCCCCCCCTCCTTCTACAGCGATGGACGCCCTCTCGCGGCAGACTGCTTTGTCGCCTCTCTTTTGTTTCTGTCTACAGCGCAGCCCGAGGTGTGAGTACGTACGCGGCTGTGGGAAAGTGTGTGCGTACTTCTCCTTACGGATGGAAGAGAACGTTTCGCAAAAAATCGGACGTCGCTTTCGTGTTCGAGTTTCTAATTTTGGAATCTGTGCTGACGACCGACAAAAAATGGCAAAATAAATATTGATTCTGAACGGTGTTGAGGCATTTTAGGGCCTTATGATAATCTCTTTACTCATAACGGGAGATCTGAAAGGGTGGGATCGACCGTTTGAAGGTTGCTGTCCTAGTTATCACATCCGCAGCCATTGCCTTCGTGGGACTTAGGCTGCGAATTATCACCGACGAGGGAATTTTCCTCATCCGCAAGAACCTTAAAACTCGCACTCATTTCTAAAACGGCGTTGCAGCCTGCCTCGTATTGTAAGAGGTCCATGACTAAGGAATTTATTGCTAGCGCATTCGAGCAGATGTAATTTCGATGGATTGTTCACGCCATGCCTGCGATATGTAAGCTATAAGAGAATCTCAAACCAGAGAGCAGTGTTGGCTGCAGTAAGAGCAGTGTCGGTAGTAGTAGTAGGTGGCAGTCTGGTGTATGGAGTTGGCGGGACCGGTCGTGGAGAGCGATGGCGGTGCGCGAGCGATGTAGTATAAGGCAAAAGCTGCAGCGCGCATATGTAGTTTGTTGCAACAAAATATGTACTACTGTTATATCAAGTCTCATGTAAATGTTTTTAAATATCTTTTAATAATAATCTATTTTATAAAATCAATTTTTTGACAGTCATTCATCTGAATTTAAAGAATTTACTAATTTCTGCAATCCATGCTCATCCCGATTATCGTAAAGAAAAATCAGTTGTTTCTTTTTATACATGACAAATCTAATGGCCAGCATTGCACTCGGTTGCGCCAGAAAAATTTCGTATAGGAGCAGATATATACGCGTTATCCGGCGACTTCACTGAAGTAACAATTTTCAATTTATTCAGTATGATCTTTCAGGACCATGACGCAGCATTTCTGACGTCCAAATTTACCAGTTTAGCTTCACAGACTGTTAATTATTGAAAGGCTCCATATGAGTCACATTTTTTGTTAGTAGGTTAGTCAAGTTATTATTGCGAGGTTACGGAATAATAAACTGTTGCTAGGCTACTCTGAATGTGAATGTTATACATATTTTTTATCTGTTGGGAGTTTACAGTATGCTGAAGGTTGTGGAATCAAGTCCCATCGGATGCCGCTTGCTTTTCTAAAAATCTTTATCGAAAAGGAAAAGACAATATCTGAAAACGTTAATGAAGTGTGCTTCCGTCTGAACCGTTAAAGAAAACTGTGATTGTAAAAACGTTGCGTTTATATTTTGTACATGATACGAAAATAATTTATGTTTTAGATTTTTTTATTCGATATCTTGCCAACCAGACATTCATCTGCTGAAGAAAAGTAAATTTTTGTGCCCAGTGACCAGCCAATGTAAACGAATAAATTCGTTTTTAGTTTTTTAATGAATACATCAACATTGTTACAATCTTCAGCGTGTAAACTATCATAATCGCTAGGCTACGGTGCCATTCTGAAAATCACTGTTACTCACAGGGCTCTGGTACAGTAGTTTTCAAACTTTTCGTGTCCACGGTTCCTTTGACCTGGGAATGCACAAAACTATAGACCTATAT
Source organism: Schistocerca serialis cubense (assembly GCF_023864345.2). NCBI lineage: Eukaryota > Metazoa > Arthropoda > Insecta > Orthoptera > Acrididae > Schistocerca > Schistocerca serialis. The sequence goes on along the minus strand of NC_064638.1, from coordinate 1,215,968,464 downwards.
CTCTGACGTCGATCTGTTGTAGAATTTTAGAACATGTTTTTTGCTCGAGTATCATGTCGTTTTTGGAAACCCAGAATCTACTCTGTAGGAATCAACATGGATTCCGGAAACAGCGATCGTGTGAGACCCAACTCGCTTTATTTGTTCATGAGACCCAGAAAATATTAGATACAGGCTCCCAGGTAGATGCTATTTTCCTTGACTTCCGGAAGGCGTTCGATACAGTTCCGCACTGTCGCCTGATAAACAAAGTAAGAGCGTACGGAATGTCAGACCAGCTGTGTGGCTGGAATGAAGAGTTTTTAGCAAGCAGAACACAGCATGTTGTTATCAATGGGGAGACGTCTACAGACGTTAACGTAACCTCTGGCGTGCCACAGGGGAGTGTTATGGGACCATTGCTTTTCACAATATACACAAATGCCCCCCCCCCCCCCCCCCCCCCATGAACCATGGACCTTGCCGTTGGTGGGGAGGCTTGCGTGCCTCAGCGATACAGATAGCCGTACCGTAGGTGCAACCACAACGGAGGGATATCTGTTGAGAGGCCAGACAAACGTGTGGTTCCTGAAGAGGGGCAGCAGCCTTTTCAGTAGTTGCAAGGGCAACAGTCTGGATGACTGACTGATCTGGCCTTGTAACAATAACCAAAACGGCCTTGCTGTGCTGGTACTGCGAACGGCTGAAAGCAAGGGGAAACTACAGCCGTAATTTTTCCCGAGGGCATGCAGCTTTACTGTAGGATTAAATGATGATGGCGTCCTCTTGGGTAAAATATTCCGGAGGTAGAATAGTCCCCCATTCGGATCTCCGGGCGGGGACTACTCAAGAGGATGTCGTTATCAGGAGAAAGAAAACTGGCGTTCTACGGATCGGAGCGTGGAATGTCAGATCCCTTAATCGGGCAGGTAGGTTAGAAAATTTAAAAAGGGAAATGGATAGGTTGGAGTTAGATATAGTGGGAATTAGTGAAGTTCGGTGGCAGGAGGGACAAGACTTCTGGTCAGGTGACTACAGGGTTATAAACACAAAATCAAATAGGGGTAATGCAGGAGTAGGTTTAATAATGAGTAGGAAAATAGGAATGCGGGTAAGCTACTACAAACTGCATAGTGAACGCATCATTGTGGCCAAGATAGATACGAAGCCCACACCTACTACAGTAGTACAAGTTTATATGCCAACTAGCTCTGCAGATGACGAACAAATTGAAGACATGTATGATGAAATAAAAGAAATTATTTAGATTGTGAAGGGAGACGAAAATTTAACAGTCATGGGTGACTGGAATTCGAGTGCAGGAAAAGGGAGAGATGGAAACATAGTAGGTGAACATGGATTGGGGCTAAGAAATGAAAGAGGAAGCCGCCTGGTAGAATTTTGCACAGAGCACAACATAATCATAGCTAACACTTGGTTTACCGAGCGAGGTGGCGCAGTGGTTAGACACTGGACTCGCATTCGGGAGGACGACGGTTCAATCCCGCGTCCGGCCATCCTGATTTAGGTTTTCCGTGATTTCCCTAAATCATTCCAGGCAAATGCCGGGTTGGTTCCTCTGGAAGGGCACGGCCGACTTCCTTCCCTAATCCGATGAGACCGATGACCACGCTGTCTGGTCTCCTTCCCCAACCAACCAACCCACTAACACTTGGTTTAAGAATCATGAAAGAACGTTGTATACATGGAAGAACCCTGGAGATACTAAAAGTTATCAGATAGATTCTATAATGGTAAGACAGAGATTTAGGAACCAGGTTTTAAATTGTAAGACATTTCCAGGGGAAGATGTGGACTCTGACCACAATCTATTGGTTATGACCTGTAGATTAAAACTGAAGAAAATTGCAAAAAGGTGGGAATTTAAGGAGATGGGACCTGGATAAACTGAAAGAACCAGAGGTTGTACAGAGTTTCAGGGAGAGCATAAGGGAACAATTGACAGGAATGGGGGAAAGAAATACAGTAAAAGAAGAATGGGTAGCTTTGAGGGACGAAGTAGCGAAGGCAGCAGAGGATCAAGTAGGTAAAAAGACGAGGGCTAGTAGAAATCCTTGGATAACAGAAGAAATATTGAATTTAATTGATGAAAGGAGAAAATATAAAAATGCAGTAAATGAAGCAGGCAAAAAGGAATACAAACGTCTCAAAAATGAGATCGACAGGAAGTGCAAAATGGCTAAGCAGGGATGGCTAGAGGACAAATGTAAGGATGTAGAGGCCTATCTCACTAGGGGTAAGATAGATACTGCCTACAGGAAAATTGAAGAGACCTTTGGAGATAAGAGAACGACTTGTATGAATATCAAGAACTCAGTTGGAAACCCAGTTCTAAGCAAAGAAGGGGTAAGCAGAAAGGTGGAAGGGGTATATAGAGGGTCTATACAAGGGCGATGTACTTGAGGAGAATATTATGGAAATGGAAGAGGATGTAGATGAAGATGAAATGGGAGATATGATACTGCGTGAAGAGTTTGACAGAGCACTGAAAGACCTGAGTCGAAACAAGGCCCCCAGAGTAGACAACATTCCATTGGAACTACTGACGGCCTTGGGAGAGCCAGTCCTGACAAAACTCTACCATCTGGTGAGCAAGATGTATGAAACAGACGAAATACCCTCAGACTTCAAGAAGAATATAATAATTCCAATCCCAAAGAAAGCAGGTGTTGACAGATGTGAAGATTACCGAACTATTAGTTAAATAAGTCACAGCTGCAAAATACTGACACGAATTCTTTACAGACGAATGGAAAAGCTGGTAGAAGCCGACCTCGGGGAAGATCAGTTTGGATTCCGTAGAAACACTGGAACACGTGAGGCAATACTGACCTTACGACTTATCTTAGAAGAAAGATTAAGGAAAGGCAAACCTACGCCTCTAGCATTTGTAGACTTAGAGAAAGCTTTTGACAATGTTGACTGGAATACTCTCTTTCAAATTCTAAAGGTGGCAGGGGTAAAATACAGGGAGCGAAAGGCTATTTACAATTTGTACAGAAACCAGATGGCAGTTATAAGAGTCGAGGGACATGAAAAGGAAGCAAAGGTTGGGAAGGGCGTAAGACAGGGTTGTAGCCTCTCCCCGATGTTGTTCAATCTGTATATTGAGCAAGCAGTAAAGGAAACAAAAGAAAAATTCGGTGTAGGTATTAAAATTCATGGAGAAGAAATAAAAACTTTGAGGTTCGCCGATGACATTGTAATTCTGTCAGAGACAGCAAAGGACTTGGAAGAGCAGTTGAATGGAATGGACAGTGTCTTGAAAGAAGGATATAAGATGAACATCAACAGAAGCAAAACAAGGATAATGGAATGTAGTCTAATTAAGTAGGGTGATGCTGAGGGAATTAGATTAGGAAATGAGACACTTAAAGTAGTAAAGGAGTTTTGCTATTTGGGGCGCAAAATAACTGATGATGGTCGAAGTAGAGAGGATATAAAATGTAGACTGGCAATGGCAAGGAAAGCGTTTCTGAAGAAGAGAAATTTGTTAACATCGAGTATAGATTTAAGTGTCAGGAAGTCATTTCTGAAAGTATTTGTATGGAGTGTAGCCATGTATGGGAGTGAAACATGGACGATAAATAGTTTGGACAAGAAGAGAATAGAAGCTTTCGAAATGTGGTGCTACAGAAGAATGCTGAAGATTAGATGGGTAGATCACATAACTAATGAGGAAGTATTGAATAGGATTGGGGAGAAGAGAAGTTTGTGGCACAACTTGACCAGAAGAAGGGATCGGTTGGTAGGACATGTTCTGAGGCATCAAGGGATCACCAATTTAGTATTGGAGGGCAGCGTGGAGGGTAAAAAACGTAGAGGGAGACCAAGAGATGAATACACTAAGCAGATTCAGAAGGATGTAGGTTGCAGTAGGTACTGGGAGATGAAAAAGCTTGCACAGGATAGAGTAGCATGGAGAGCTGCATCAAACCAGTCTCAGGACTGAAGACCACAACAACAACAACAGCACACAAATGACCTAGTAGATAGTGTCGGAAGTTCCATGCGGCTTTTCGCAGATGATAGTGTCGGAAGTTCCATGCGGCTTTTCGCAGATGATGTTGTAATATACTGAGAAATTGCAGCATTAGAAAATTGTAGCGAAATGCAGGAAGATCTGCAGCGGATAGGCACTTGGTGCAGGGAGTGGCAACTGACCCTTAACATAGACAAATGTAATGTATTGCGAATACATAGAAAGAAGGATCCTTTGTCGTATGATTATGTGATAGCGGAACAAACACTGGTAGCAGTTACTTTTGTAAAATATCTGGGAGTATGCGTGCGGAACGATTTGAAGTGGAATGACCATATAAAATTAATTGTTGGTAGGGCAGGTACCAGGTTGAGATTTATTGGGAGAGTCCTTAGAAAATGTAGTCCATCAACAAAGGAGGTGGCTTACAGAACACTCGTTCGACCTATACTTGAGTATTGACGGAGGAGATAGATAAGATCCAAAGAAGAGCGGTGCGTTTCGTCACATGGTTGTTTGGTAACCGTGATAGCGTTACGGAGATGTTTAGCAAACTCAAGTGGCAGACTCTGCAAGAGAGGCGCTCTGCATCGCGGTGTAGCTTGCTCGCCAGGTTTCGAGAGGGTGCGTTTCTGGATGAGGTATCGAATATATTGCTTCCCCTACTTATACCTCCCGAGGAGATCACGAATGTAAAATTAGAGAGACTAGAGCGCTAACGGAGGCTTTCAGACAGTCGTTCTTCCCGCGAACCATACGCGACTGGAACAGCAAAGGGAGGTAATGACAGTGGCACGTAAAGTGCCCTCCGCCACACACCGTTGGGTGGCTTGCGGAGTATAAATGTAGATGTAGATGTAGAATATCCTCCGCGTACTTTCACACATGACAACCGACTCGAAGTGTACTGAAATTTCGAAACAAATGAAAAAGTGCAGTTACTTCTTTATTAAATGTCGACGCATCATATTTTAATCAATTTTTAATGTTACTACACATTATTCTGGCAACGAAATCAAGGGGAAGAGTGAGTTTGTTTCTTCTTCAGCAGTTCTTCAAATCCCGGCCCAAGGTTGAAAACTGCGATTCTCCATTTTCATTCGAAATCCATATATTTTGTTGATGGCTGTCATTGTTGGAAAATCTACCTCACAAAGGTGGGTTGTTGCCAAAGGCATTAAAATTCGTATGGTCGTGAGGCCTACTTGCAGATTCTCCTCCTTCACGAAGCTCCAAAACTCAAGCAGTGATGAGAAAACGAACTTCGGTTTCACGAAATACCAATAAATTGTTCTTGTTTGTCATTGGTAATTGTTGATGGAAGTTCTGTACTGAAAGGATCTTTGACTAGTAGTGCCACATTCACTAGAGCCAACACTGCTCTGTACATTTTTCACCAGAATTCTTCGCGTCCAACGGCATTTGAGGTTCATGAATGGTTATTGGAAGATCTGAAATTGCCAGAAGAAATAGTAGGCACGTTCCAGTTGGGATTTATACAGTACTCCTTACTTCTCAAATTCGTAACATATAACATTTGTGAACAAGTTGTAGAAACATAAGGGACCATGTGTAAATTCAAGTAAATTGGCGGTAGTGTTGAAACGTCCCCTTAGAAAAATTGTACAAGACTGTGCTTAAAGTGACACACAATATTTTTGGCGCAACGCAATCTGACTTTCAGTAATCCCTACAAAAAAATGGCCCTGACTAACATTAACCTATACGTTTCACAAATCACTTACCTCACTAAAATCTTCGTTACTCGAACTACTGCAATACAGCGAGCGCCACTACTGCCAGCTATATAAAAGATTCAAACTACTGAAGGCACTAACTACTGATAGGCGTAGTTAGCAAATGAAAGATTTTGATAGAGAACAAACAATGTATTTACCTTAATAGTGTTCAAAAATGATAATATATATACAGCAGTTCATGACATCCATTCTTACAAATGTACAGTTTCTGATGGACACACGTCCAGATCATCCGCTCTCAAAAATGCGCCATCTCACTTCCCCACATCCACCACTGCTGGCGGCTCACCTCCAACTGCGCAACGCTACGCGCTGTTAACTGCCAACTGCCCAACACTACAACAATGCAAACCAGCCACAGACTGCCCACAGCACAGCCAGTGATTTTCATACAGAGCGCTACGTGGCGTTACCAATATAAAACCTAAACAGCCTACTTACAGTGTGAGCAGTGCAATAGTGGCGTGAGAGGTGTTCACGTTGGCCTCAAGAACTGGCGGACGTTGGGCTCAGGTCACGTGTATTGGTCAGCCCCAATTTCTTCCATCTGTCGTTCTACGGAACACTTAAGGATGAACTGTACCCTCTGACGCCCTCTGCAGCTTCCTCGTGAGGGTGCTGAGGGTGGTGGAGGTACTCTTTCCCCGTGTATGAGAGGGATAGTCGACGGCACGATGCCACGACCTCGGCATGGCGCACAAGCAGACGAAGTGCTCCTCTGCATACCGTTGCTGGTGAGACCCAGAAACAGGTGGATGTATGCCTGGTTCCATCAAACCCGCTGGAACAGTTACACGGTGCACACCAGCGAGCTCCAGTTGAAGTGGAAAGTAACCCAGGGGAGGTTCCGGAACAAATGGAGGACTGTTTACCTCCGCCGCTGTCCGCCCCGGTAGCTGAGTGGTCAGCGTGACAGAGTGTCAATCCTAAGAGCCGGGGTTCGATTCCCGGCTGGGTCGGAAATTTTCTCCGCTCAGGGACTGGGTGTTGTGTTGTCCTAATCATCATCATTTCATCCCCATCGACACGCAGGTCGCCGAAGTGGCGTCAAATCGAAAGACCTGCACCAGGCGAACGGTCTACCCGATGGGAGGCCCTAGCCACACGACATTTCCATTTATTTACCTCCGCCGCTCCCACTGGAAAATGTTTCTGCGAACAACAAAAAAGTCACGCACGAAGACCTGCAGAGGTAACAGTCGCAAAGAACGAAACACAGTTATGTTGCCGAAAACCCTGCGTCGGAAAGCAAAAATGAAACGGAAAGTTAATCTTCGTGTGTTCTGCATAATGACAGCAATATTCTGCAATCCTGCACCCTGAAACAAACCGAACACCCGAAGGAGCTGAGGCGTGGCGTCTAACATCGATTCTTTCTAGAGCCTGTGTATACGGTGAATGACTCATACAAGCACAGTGACACATGGTCCGAAGCTGGTTCAGTCGAGTATGTAGTTCTAATTTTCATCTGCTAGAGGACCGTAGAGTGCAGAGACATTCAAGAAACTGGTAGAGAAAATGGTTTTGTGAATTGTTCTCTTTATTTCGTGAAGGCTTTTTTGTTTATTTACGTTTGTACAGCAGAGTGAATGATGCATGAATGTGGTCTAAAGTAAACACGCAGATCATTGCTCTAAAGATGAACGCTGTAGGAACTAGTTCAAATGGCTCTGAGCACTATGCGACTCAACTTCTGAGGTAATCAGTCGTCTAGAACTTAGAACTAATTAAACCTAACTAACCTTAGGACATCACACACACATCCATGACCGAGGCAGAATTCGAACCTGCGACCGTTTCGGTCGCAAGATTTCAGACTGTAGCGCCTAGAACCGCACGTCCACTCCGGCTGGCCGTAGGAACTAGTGTGAGGAAGTTTTAAAACAGTGATTCCAGACGACGGAGAATTTTATATCATAATATGTTAAGTAAGTTTATGGTAAAAGGAAAGGTAATTCGAGTGCTAATGAAAACAGTTAATAAAGTAAAGTATAAAAAAATACCAGAATGTTAAATATTTATTCAGGAAAAAAGTACAGTTAGAAAGTGTGTTATTTGTTGATTGGTTAGTCATGAAAAGCGCGGACTGACGCCATAGAATAGTGTTTTTCAGTTAGCCGTAAAGAAAACTGACCCATCAGAACAGAGTATTCTTCGCGCATCTTTCATCTTGGAGATGCTTACAGTAGTCTAAAGTGGTCAGAGTCCAGCCCTACAATGGTACGGTCGTGTGTAGTGCGAGCTCAGAAGGAAGTTATAATTTGTCAGTTTTAGTTCTGCTACATGTTTCAAAAGTATTTTAAAGTGATGGCATATTTATTCCGGTGTATTTTTTAGAACGTACGGATTCTTTAAGTTAATTTTGTGTATGAGAAAGGACAGTAATTCCTCGTGGCATATTGAGCAGATCGGTGACTAAAAACTGGAGTAATTAGACACCGATAAACTTAATAGTATGGCGAGTATTTTCATTTAAGAACAGTCCGAGCTTAGTAGCTGTTCAAACTTCGGGAAATACTTAACCATAAACTTGTTAACGTGATTGGAAAGGTTTGTGCATGACTGTGTTAAGATGAGTACCGGCTTGGCAGTGAACGTGTACAGTATCGAGGTTCAGAATATACTGAAGTTTTGCCAGTATTTCCACCTTTCATTCTAAATTAAGTCCTTTTCCCGATTCTTGAAACAGTTACGTTATACGCAGCCTGATACGAGTTGCAGTACGGTATGTTTCTGCTCGGCTTTCCTACTGGCGATCTGCTGCAACGAGTTCGCAGGTAGGTTCAGCAGGTAAAGGACGAAAGGAACCTCGCTACTGCAATTACCGAATACATCAAGCTACGATAGTCTTGGGCTCTGCCCATAGCGGCTGCTAAGCGGAAGTGGCCATCTCGACCGACGTAGCCGCGTCCAGTTGGTGGGCAAGTCGGCGTTCGATGAGCACATCATGCCAGTGGCGACAGGCCGTGGCGACGCAGACAGTAAACCGTAAAAAGTTCGGACAATTAGGAGAATAGAGACTTTTCAAATGTGGAGCTACAGAAGAATGTTGCAGATTAGATACCTAGATCGAATAACTAATGATGAAATACTGAATAAAATTTAGAAACAATGAATTTCTCCGGTACTTGACTAAAAGATGTACCAGAACGTACCTGCAATTTCGGTTACAGGAGTAACCCCTCCACACACAGCAACCTTCACATGCTGCGTCACATAGAATTGGTTGGTAGAATGCACGTTCAAAATGGTTCAAATGGCTCTGAGCACTATGGGACTTAACAGCTGTGGTCATCAGAACTTAGAACTACTTAAACCTAACTAACCTAAGGACATCACACACATCCATGCCCGAGGCAGGATTCGAACCTGCGGCCGTAGCAGTCGCGCGGTTCCGGACTGCGCGCCTAGAACCGCGAGACCACCGCGGCCGGCAGAATGCACGTCATTTGTATTAATTACAACACTATTACCAACAGGTGGCGAGTGGTACATTTGTTACATTACGTATGCACATACTGTATTAAGTACATTTTTGTAATTTACTTTTATCTCTGAAAATACTTAATTAAAATCTGTAGACGTCAAGGTTGAAATCTACACTTGTCAAAATTAAAATACACAGTAAAATTATCATTTTTATACGATCTAAAAACAAGGGCGTTTTCTATATCCATGGCACTGATGCAGACTTTGACAAGTATAGATGTTCTGGAACACTTGATGGTGGTTGGACAGGATGAAAAAGGCTTGCATTCGTGAAATAGTAAATTAGTATCATTATCGTTACAGATCTGAAGATGCTTCTAGAGGAACCGAAACCGGTCATGTGCATAAACTATTTATGCATTCAAGACGGATTATAAGTAACATATCGGTATGCGACGAGAGAAAATGACAACGATCGAAACTCTAAATAGTAACGCATAATACGTCATTTGGTAGTATCCTGACGTTGTGATCCAACAGGGGTACGTGAATCAAGTGATCAGCAGACCTACCTTTGTATTTCCGCAAAGCTGAAATCCAAACGCACCATTCACACCTGTCAACCTTACCTGATTTACTCCCGGGACAGCTAACTGCACTTTGACCAGACACTGAATACTGGTGCCGAAAGTACGCCGAAAATAATTCTCTGGGGAAGTGGTTACTCCTATAAACATAAGCTGTAAGATCTTGATACATTGTCGCGGGCTAGTGTCTTCCAATTCTGTATGTTTACAGCATTGCTTCGCTCACAGTTCACAGTGCACAAGCGAGCATAGCTTTCGTCCATTAGCACGAAACTACCGACATGCATGGCCAGTTACTTGCACCGTAAGGCACGATAATAATGTCCCACACTTCTACTCTGTTTGAAACGGTATCTGCCACGTGGGTCATACCTCACATCGCCAGTACTGTTTTGGAAATGTTGGCTCTTTCGCAACGAACACAAATGTCTAAAATCTTTCCTGTCGCAACCAAATCGTCATTAGCGATGTTAATTGCACAACACTGAGACAGAATACAGAGGAACAGTGTAGTCAACCAACTTAAAATTTTGTATTTTTTGAGATCCTCATTCTCTGGATGCTTAATAAACGTAAGCATTGTCCATAGTAGGCTGTAATGTTATTTTTATTCATTCGTATGATTATCTAATTTCGACTACTTGTCATTGCCGAGAACCTATAAAACCAGCATAACGGATGCACTGCCACGTCTCAGCTTTTAACCCTACGAGGACGGGCAGTAGCGAATTTCCTTGGAGAATAGCTGCTGCTCATTGTGACCAGTGTATTCATCACTTGTTTTTTAGTTATATTTACTGAATTAAACCAGTACGGTATCTTTAAATGTCACTACTGCATTATGCTTACCTTACTAACTGTATTATGCTTATCATACTAAAGTGTTACGCTTAAATTTTCTATAGGAAATGTATTTTATTTAAAGAAAACAGGAAGAAAGTAAAGAATACATTGCAAATACAATATTCACTTAAAGAAATCTTCCATACTAAACTTGCAAGTGCAAATAAATATATAATAATATGACTCTCATTGTTACATGTTACAGTCTGTATTACTTGTTATTGTTTACCTCTTACATGTAATCATCTATCAATATAGTAGAAAAAATATTTTTTTTCTCACAGGTAATATGACATCACTTGTTTTGCTGCTTCGCAACAGGTATATTGTGGAGTAGGGACTCTTTTTATCTTCTTTTCATAATATCTAAAGTTGCATCACATCTGAAAATACGTAATAAAAAACTTCTATCCTGTAACAAACTCTATCATACATCGCCATATCATATTCAGTTAAAATTAAGTATCAGTATGCAATAGTAGGGAAATATTAAACATTGTATCACTCATCCGAAGTTAAGGTTTTCACGTGATACAGCATTTTTGCTGGGATACGTTACTGGTAAAAACTACTTCGAGACGAGAAATGTTTCAGGTGGAGGAGATTGGATAAACAACGTTTCTTCTCGCATTCTGTGTAATACTGGCAGCTCACACTTCAGAGAACAGGAGGAGGACTCTACTATCATGATGCTACGCCGGCCGTGGCGGCCGTGAAGTTCTAGGCGCTTCAGTCCGGAACCGCGGGACTGCTACGGTCGCAGGTTCGAATCCTGCCTCGGGCATGGATGTGTGTGATGTCCTTAGGTTAGTTAGGTTCAAGTAGTTCTAAGTTCTAGGGGACTGATGACCTAAGATGTTAAGTCCCATAGTGCTCAGAGCCATTTGAACCCTTTGATGCTACCATCTACTGGAAGGAAGTGCGATGCTATCAGCGGCGAATTCAATATCCGCGTGTAACAACTCGCGCTGGTGTCGCCTGCATTAACTGCGGCAGAGCGCAGTCTGAGAAATCTGTTAAACCTGCTTTGGGTGAGACGTTAACCGCCTTTACGGCTCCTGGGCGAGCGAGACAGCGGGCCCGGTCAGCAGAAGCAGCGGCAGCAGCCGCCGAAGGCTCGCGGCGGGTTATTAGCTTGCGGCGCGCCGACCGATTCCATCCATCACGGTCGCCATCAGCGCTGCGCCGCGCCGGCTGCCTGGCCGCTCGCCGCGGTCATTCCGCGTTACAAATGGACGCCGGGGCGCGGGAGCGCAGATAGAAACCATATCTCGGGCCGCACATAAGTCTGCGGCCGTCTGGGCAGAGCTCAGCTGGGCGGCGCCGCCCTCGCAGAAAGGCGGCGCTGACGAGTGGCCATTCGGCTGAGGATGCGCGTCGAGGAGCGCTGAGACCGACGGACCGAGCGTGGGACCACGTCGGAAAAAGTCTCTGACAGCACTCTCTCCACTGTCTCTGGCAAGTCGGCGCAGTCATGAATTAGAAGCCTGGATGTATGTGTCCTCCGAGATACGAGAGCAAAGTGTCACCTCATTACAAGAGAGAGCAAGGAAGTCATAATATTGTAGGTTTTCACAGCCTGTGTTGGCGATACTGCTGATATTTGATTTATGGGCATATGGCTGTGGTCCAGAGCATAAATCTCCGCCTGGCGATTTTCCATCTACTACTGGAGACTTCATCACAAGGCTTTAACGACTGACAAAGCTGTTACATACTAAAAACAAGCTCAACAAGCCGGTTTGCATGTACCCAAGCATCGGTCGGTTCGTGACGTCATCCCACCGCTTAGAGCCCCTATATAAAATGGCTATGAGCACTATGGGACTCAACATCTGAGGTCATCAGTCCCCTAGAACTTAGAACTACTTAGCCCTAACCAACCTAAGGATATCACACACATCCTTGCCCGAGGCAGGACTCGAACCTGCGACCGCAGCGGTCGCGCGGTTCCAGACTGAAGCACCTAGAACCGCTCGGCCACTGCGGCCGGCTAGCCCCTATATATCATCTGCCTTGTTTTCCCCATCTCTGAGAATTCACCAGCGTTTACTTTGTGAACTGTTAACCTGCTCACGCAACTTTAACAGTATTTCTTACAAAATATTTGATATTGTATGTATGAAGTGAGCGAAACACAAACAATTTTTATAGAGATATTTAGAATGCCCTTTTCATAAAACAGCAAAACTGAAATGTGATATTACACGTCTATAGAAACATAGGCTCGGAACTTGCATGATAGTTTGTAAATATTAAATGTATTGTGTCAAGAACTCGGTACCAGTATTTTCAAATGTAGGTGTTATGCAGTAACAACCTGCGGCTACTTCTTAGTTTTGCCTGTATATAGCCACTTGTAGAAGAGACTTTTTTATTTAGAAGGAGATATTTAAAGTAGTGCACCATTTTTACTATGTAGAGGTGGGGGAAAGTATGGTTTCATCTTACAGTGAAACGATTTTTTATTAACAGTTTCATCTATCGATTAACCAGTACCTATTTCATGTACTTCATAATAGGTTTGTTGCTTATTGAGCTGTGGTAGAAACTTTATTCTCTGAAGGTTATGTTAATTGCGCAAGTTGCCTTGCAATGACCAATCCGCTACAAAAATATCTGATTTCCAGTCGTTCTACCGTTCAGTATAAGAAATAGGATTAAGTATTATTCAATTTGTGTATGTATGTTTATGATAACATGCATAGCCGGCCGTTGTGGCCGAGCGGTTCTAGGCGCTTCAGTCCGGAACCGCGCTCCTGCTATGGTCGCAGGCTCGAATCCTGCCTCGGGCATGGATGTGTCTCATGTCCTTAGGTAAGTTAGGTTTAAGTAGTTCTAAGTTCTAGGGGACTGATGACCTCAGATGTTAAGTCCCAAAGTGCTCAGAGCCATTTGAACCATTTTTAACACGCATAAATAAATGAAAAATATTCCTCTCCACTTTTACATTTGCGAAATGATCGCAGGAATAGAGAAAATTTTAGATAAACTGCGTCAGTACGGTTTCGACTGGGAAGAAACGCAATTTCATACAAGTGGTTTCGTGTTTATGAGTACTTTTATTAACGTATATTTACAGTAAACAACTGAGCGCAGGGTGATTTCCAATTGTTCCTTTTGCAGTCTGTGGCCCATCTTTTTCATCATTCAGGGTCACTAGGAACTCTAAACATGCGAAAGCCATTTTTGCAATAGTTAGTGCAGTTCATAGCTGAGCAGCTACCCATATTTACGACGAATTCTTCAACACATTTAATTAGAAATCGCCACTCACATGGTGACTCGTATGTAAACAAGTATTAATAACTTTGGGGCAATCATGGCGGACCGTTCAGCTCAGGTTACAAATAGAAATTAAAACACAAGTCCGGGCCTCGAGGGTGCCAGCAGTTGTCCTTGGCTGGGAGCGAGTAACTATTGCACACAAGTTTATTAATTCTTAACTGCGCATTAAATGCATGCAAGCTCTCGACAGAACATGGCAAACAAAAACTTTATTAGGTACTTTCTCTTCGAGATGTTGATTTCCCGTGGACCTTGCACGGAGCCGAGTGTTCGCGATGTATGGCGACAAAGTGACTTGTATGACGTCACAAGCTCGTTGCGAGTGTAACGCCGGTCGCCTTTAAACGGCAATCGATGCTAACATTATACTTCTGCGAGGAATTCTGAAGTAGTTGTGACCGTGAGATAACCTAATGGAAACAGATCAATCAAATTGGGAATCGTTTCCGAAACACTCCAGCAGAGTATAAACAATTGAAAACGGTGGGTCTGGAACCGAAATTCTCCCAGCACAGAAGCAAGTTGTAACATCACATACTAAAACAGGTCGCCTGCCTAATTAGGCATTATTGTGTCAAACAGAATGATAAAGCAGACGGCAGTGCTAAGACTGACCTAACCTTCCTTGACACACACATTAAACTCTTTCCTTACATCTGCCGGCCGGAGTGGCCGAGCGGTTCTAGGCGCTACAGTCTGGAACCGCGCGACCGCTACGGTCGCAGGTTCGAATCGTGCCTCGGGCATGGATGTGTGTGATGTCCTTAGGTTAGTTAGGTTTAAGTAGTTCTAAGTCCTAGGGGACTGATGACCTCAGAAGTTAAGCCCCATAGTGCTCAGAGACATTTGAACCTTGCATCTGTTCCTACTACAACACAGTAACCTAACCTTGCTGATAACTGTGCTACTAACAAGCAAATGGCCAATGAGGCAGTAAACAGTAACATATGTCTCTCAACAACACGTACCTTAAAAGAACTAGGTGTAACGGTTTATAAAACCAAATACCGGCACACATGAAACTAGTAGCAATACTGAACAGAAAAAAGCTTGAAATGATTCTGAATTTAAATCACGGGGTTGGTTAGTACAGGATGTCCAGGTCTGTGCATTAACCAAGTTGCGTGAGAATAGATAAAACAGCAAATAGTTCTTTTTTAAACTCGGTTTGAAACAACTAAACAGAAGGCAAATCTAACTACACTGACTCTGAAGGAGCCTTTGCATTGCTTCATTTACTAACTAGCCTAGTACATGTTGACCATTAAACTTTCATGCTCATTAACAAAAGTACACCAGTATGTATGAAAAACGTAAGTATTCTTATCACTAATTATTAATTAAGTAAAGCATAACAAACTCTTTAAATAACAAATGTGTTTTGATAAGCAGTCTTCTGACCTACTCCAAAACATGATTGGCTGTGCAAATGACCACACAACATTAAATTCAAGTTCAACCACTTCCTCTTAACAAAATTAGGACACTCGGAATTAAATTCACTAGGACAGGGTTCATGTTCAGGTTTGTGATTTCATATAGTCATTGGTGTAAGATAGAGTTCTTAGTAACACCACGATAATTATTAAAATCAACCAAATTTCAGAAATACCAGGCCAATTTGCAGAGTGCCAAATATAAACAATTTAGTGCAAGGCTGGTGGTATGGTTGGCGTAATTTGCAGTGGTCTATGAAACCGACGGCGATGCAGTCATAGCAATAGTGGTGGCCTCGCCCTGTTACATACCTTCTTGGCGTCGAAATTTTACTTATACGGCCATAAACCATGCCATGATAATGGTTTCACCAAATGCAGCATCCGAGGCCCATGAACACTGCCCTTAAGCTGTTCTGACCTCAAAACTCCAGTAATATTAGCCACAACGTTCCGCTACTGCTAGCGAGATGCTAACCACAGCACTGCTCAGCCCGGACTCCTTACCCGTCACAGAGGACGAGTTGCCAGTTGCGCGCCAACCACACCTTTTCCACTCCGCAAATGCTACTTCCTTCCGTAGCTGCGGCGCTCTCCCAAACCTTTTACATTTAACACTTCGGTCCCTAACTATGGACCAAGTCATTTACAGTACATTATATACCAATCATTTCAGTCGTTATTTAAATTCACAAGCAAAATTTAAACAACATTGTTCAAAAGGTTCGCCGGCCGAAGTGGCCGTGCGGTTAAAGGCGCTGCAGTCTGGAACCGCAGTCGCAGGTTCGAATCCTGCCTCGGGCATGGATGTTTGTGATGTCCTTAGGTTAGTTAGGTTTAATTAGTTCTAAGTTCTAGGGGACTAATGACCTCAGCAGTTGAGTCCCATAGTGCTCAGAGCCATTTGAACCATTTTTTTTTTTCAAAAGGTTCGCATATGTAATACGTATACGAAGTCGAACAATTTCCATGACAGATACATTATACATAGGCAATTCTGCAAACTGACATAGAAATATCGATACAGATGATGATGATGAGCGTTTGGCGTCATTGGCCGGGAGGCCCCTCGCGGGGCAGGTCCGGCCGCCATATCGCAGGTCTTATTACATTCGGCGCCACATTGGGCGACCTGCACGCCGGATGGGGATGAAATGATGATGAACACAACACAACACCCAGTCCCTGAGCGGAGAAAATCTCCGACCCAGCCGGGAATCGAACCCGGGCCCAGAGGACGGCAATCCGTCACGCTGAATCGATACAGATACAAAAATAAGTCGAAAATAGGTGTTAGTCTAGGACCATAGTTTTCGCGAGGCTTGACCAGTGTGCAAGGTCTCGTACTCGCGCCAACGTACATTGTGAAGCTAGTAGAGGGGAATAATTGGCACTGTTTGTTTTACTGAGCACTAGGATCAACAGTTTATCTAATTTCAGGCCTTCTTCTTCCTGTTGAAGTAGTTTTTGTTGTTTTGAATTTCTAAGGGGTCTCTGTACATCCTGGCGTAGTAATTGTTAGATCATGATAAAACCACAACGTCAGAGAAACGAATTTGGTGGTTTTTCCGGACCTAACGTCTAATTTTGCTATCGCTGATTTATCCGTCTTGCTAGGGCAACAATTGCTCTTACATTCCATGAGACGGGTGTTAATGTCGCAAGAGCATAGAATTTTATATACTCAGAAAACACGATATTGCTTCGATTTTCAGACCAACAAGAAAGGTGTGCGAATATTTGAACACTAAAGGCCATCGCCCTCCCCTTACCACTGTAGGATTACCATAAAATCACATGCAGCAGCGGCTAAGTTTACTTAGGATCAGCAAAAAGAAGCATTAACATTCACCACCAAGGAACATAATACCTACAATCGCGTGACAATAAGGGTTAAACAGCAGTAGCAAATCACTCACAACGACCGGGAAGCTATCAAATTTGTTTCTCTGATATTGTGGTTTTAACAAGACCTAATAATTGCAGCGTTAGGATGTAGAGGGAGACAGTAGAAGTTCAAAAACACACAAAAATTTCAACGGAAGCGAAGAAGGACTGTAGCTAGGGAAGGTGTGGGCCCTTGTGTTAAATAAAAGAAATCACGCCAACTCTTCCCTTCCACAAGCTCCATAGCGACTTCGCGATCTTACGCAGTGCTCTGATGATATCACGAACCGACTGTTGCATGGATACAAGTAAACAGTTAGGCTCGCTGAGCTTCAGTCTGTAACAGCTTTTCCAGCCGTTAAAGTCTCTGATGAAATCTTCAGTAGTGGGAAATAAAACGTCAGGCAGAGAGTTACGCACTGGATAGCGGCCTTGTGTCAACAAAGTAAATATAAACAGTAGGGCAAAGAAAGATCGTGACAGGCATTTCTGAACCCTGTAAACCGATCCAATAAATCGTCTGTTCTACGGGAGATAGGATGAAATCAGGCAAAGCTACAAAGTGCTTGGCGTGTTGCGGAAGCAAGCACACCACCTGCGACTCGGAGATTGCTCAGTCTAGCGAGCCAAGAAATCTGCAATTCGGCTCGCAGAGTGCCTTCGTGTGCACTAGACACGAGAACAGGTGGCGGATACAAAGGCGACCGGGATCACTCCTGCTGTGGACCTTCTGCTGCATCCTCCGTTTCACGTATGACCAATCGAATGCAAGACTACCTCCACCATGCGATTATTTAGGATCAGGCTGGCTCCTACTCGAGCAATATCGTCGCAACCAGCCAAGCGATGTCAGTTGCTTCCGACTATGTGTCGCATTCGCCTTCAGTGGACAACGCTGGGGTTACGCGATGTGCTCGTTGGAACTGTTGGTATCATTCACTACTGACAGACTCTTCTGACTAGGATCAAGAGACTTTGAAATTATGTCGGTCTTGACGAAGTTTCTTTCTGTTCAGACGTACGCCACCCACTGAGATTGTGGACTTAGACATTCAAAAAAAAAAAATGGTTCAAATGGCTCTGAGCACTATGGGACTTAACATCTATGGTCATCAGTCCCCTAGAACTTGGAACTACTTAAACCTAACTAACCTAAGGACATCACACAACACCCAGTCATCACGAGGCAGAGAAAATCCCTGACCCCGCCGTGAATCGAACCCGGGAACCCGGGCATGGGAAGTGAGAACGCTACCGCACGACCACGAGCTGCGGACGACTTAGACATTCGCGAGTGTTCAGTCAAATAGGAGGACAATATCATATCACAGCGGATATCTTTGAGTATTCCAGTTACAGAAGGATTGTGTTATCAAGCAGTCAGTGAATTTTCTGTTTAGTATAAGATTTTCTTCCAGGTTATTGACTCTGATGCACTTTAACTATGAAGAGCTTCGATAGCGGTGAAAGGGGACCATTTCTGTTAGTTGGAGAAAACCAATTTGTTAATAAATGGAGAGAGAACATTATTTTTACTTTTTGCTGTGGGAGTGTTTTGAGACAGAACACTTCAGGTGCCAAATATTGTTATAATGGAAACGAACGAAGGAGACATTTTGAGGCGTGGCGCTTTTATCGCTCCTGTCTACAGCCTGTGTATTGTGAGAATGACTCATGCATGCACAGTGACAGACGGTCTGAAGCGCGTTCTGTCCAGTACTTAGTTCTAATTTCCATCGGATAGAGGAAAGTAGTGCACAGAGAGATTCAAGAAACTGGTCAAGAGAAGCTTTTTGTAAATTGTTCTGTTTATTTCTTGAAAGCTTTTTTGTTTATTTATGTTTTTACAGCTTTGTATATGCTGTTAGTAGTGTGACTGATGCATGAATCTAGTCTAAAGTAAATATGTAGATCATTGTTCTACTGATAAACGCTGTAAGAGCTAGCGTGAGAAATTTTTAAGACAGTGTGAACGCAGACGACTACAAATTTTATATCATAATATGTTAAATAACTATATGGAAAAAGGAAAGCTAATTCGAGTGCAAAGGAAAAATAGTTAACGACGTGAAGTATAACGAAAATATCAGAATGTTAAATATTTATTTCATAAAAAAGCACAGTTCGAAAGTGTGTTTTATGTTTATTGGTTAGTCATGAAAAGCGCGGACAAACGCGGGAGAATAATCTTTTTCTATTTGCCTTAAAGAAAAATGACCAATCAGAACGGAGTATTCTTCGCGCGTCTATTCTCGTGGAGATATAGAATGCTTACAGCAGTCTAAGTAGTCAGAGCCCAGCCTTTCAATGGTACAGTCGTGTGTAGTACGAGCTGCGAAGGAAGTTATGATTTGCCGGTTTTAGTTATGCAACAAGTCTCAAAATTGCTTTAAAGTGAATGCATATTTATTCCAGTGTGTTTTTAAGTAATTTTGTGTATGAAAAGACAGTAATTCCGCGTAGCATACTGAGAACATCGGTGACTAAAAATTTTAATGTATTACACACCGGCAAACTTAATTGTATGGTGAGCATTTTGATTTAAGGACAATCCGTGCTTAGTAGCGGTTCAGATTTCGGGAGATACGTTACCATAAACTTACTAACGTGAATGAAACGGTTTGTGCATGACTGTGTTAATATTATCACGAGCTTGGAAGTGAACGTGTGCAATATCAAAGTTCAGAATATACCGAAGTTTTGCCAGTATTTCCAATTTCATTAAAATTCAGACCTTTTCCCGATTCTTAGAATAGTTACATTGTATGCAGTCTGGTGCCACTTGCTGTACGGTAGGTTTCTGGTCGGCTTTCCTACCGGCGATCTGCTGCAACGAGTTCACAGGTAGGTGCAGGTAGTGGACAAAAGGAAGGTGCAGGTAGTGGACGAAAGGAACCGCGCAACCGCAGTTACCCAGACAGTGGCGAAACATTTCGATAACATAACCGATACCGCCACACAGGGACTACTTTTCTGTCAACGTTAAGCTATCGGTGAGAGGGGCGGTGTTGACTTCTGTTCCACCAACGTTGAAGTTTAAAACCACGCTTACTCGATATGAGAACTTGAGCCGGCTATGTCTCTGGCAAGCGATACATCACCACATCATGACAGCATCTATTACCCCACGTTGTCGCATTTCAGTGGGGACGCTGCAACAGTTCTCTTCAACCTCAGTGATATTGCAGCCAAGTAAGATTATCAGGGATACACAACACAAATATGTAATTTAGCCCTACGAACCGTTTCTTCGCCCTAGAGCTAGGCAGCCCTACGTCATCAATAGTTGAAGTGGTAAGTGTCGAAAAATTAGTGCTGCCTGTGAAATCAATCGTTTAGTCATGGTTATCGCTCTTCCGGTCACAGAGACGGGATGGAGCGGCACTGACCCATCTGAGTATGTTTTCCAGTGGCCCACGGCCTCTTGCTTCACTGAGCGGGACCCACCAGTTTGTAGAGTTTGAGGATTATGTTTCAATACATTTTTAAAGTGTGTCTCTTACATTCTGACAAGAGGGCTGCAGTAATTTAAGTGAGAGCCTGCCGTCTACTTTATCTGATAACGAGATGAATGTGTTTTGCTTTTAAACATATGCCAGCTGCCCGGAATCCTACACGGCGTTGCGTTAGTGAGTGTGGCTGACGCTTCCATTTGTGTTTAGCGATTCGCCACCCACTAGTATGTGCTATAGTCTTTTAATACTTTCTCTTGAATTCTCACTTCCCTTCAATGTCAGTTTTTTAAGAACTGGCAAATAGCAAGATCGTATTGTACATTTGTGTCTACGGTATGAGTTTTACACAAGAGAAATTATAGGAGCTTTCTTTTTATAGTTTTAGTTTTGCTCGACATTTCTGCATGACCTCAGTGTAATACGCCTGAAAGTTTTTAGTCAACGTCCGAGCCAGCTGCTTGATTGTTTATGTTACAGCGTCTTTCGAGCTATACATGGTAATGGCGACGGGGCCGAAGTTTTTTAACGTTTTATGTCTTTGTAATTTAAGATGAATGGCTTTTCTGTATGATGAGATGAGATGAGATGAGGTCCCATACTCCGAGAAGCGTAGGGCCGATGCGGGAAACCCGCACTGACAAGGGGAGGCCGCCAATTGTGAAATTCAGATTCGATTCATACTGCGCATAATAAAAGCTCATGGCCAGAGGTGTAATGTGACAAAGCACCAAGATGCACTTCTCAGCCGTTGTCGAGAAAATCGACAGTTAAAAGAAACCGCTGCGGTGAAACACTCTCTAAGATTAAGAATGGTCTACAGCGTCGTGGCGCAGCGGTAAGCGCACGGCTTCGTAATCCGAAGGTAGCCGGCTCGAATCCCGCGCCCTGCAACTTTTTTTTCATTATTAGTTTTTTGTAATTATATATATATATATATATATATATATATATATATATATATATATATATATATATATATATTAATCAATTGCTTATGCATGTTGGTGAAGGCGGATCGCTCTCCAATTGTACCGCCTCCATTTTTCCGTTTGTTTAACATGGTGTACCAAAGCTCTCACGTCCGCACTGATTTTCGACGATGTTATAAGTTGCGCTAGGGACCGCATCTACCTTCTTTCGAAGTTAGCAGGCAACTACGCTGTTATGCGGCGGCTCGTTTCGGCCCACTCAACGTCTGTTCTTCAAGTGCAACGAGCGAGTAACGGAGTTTATATTTCATACCTGCCACAGCGAATTTGTGTCCGTGGGGTCTCTATTCTAATTCGAACGTTTGACTTACGCTATACGTATTCGTTTCGGAATATCGTTTCTACGTCTTCCGTTAACTATACGTGTTTAACATTATGAAGACAATTAGTAACATTTGTGAAATACAACTTTGTTTGCGGAAAACATAATGATTTTCGAAGTCGCCAGTTTTTCCACGACAAACGACTTTCTACAACTTATTATATGCATAATTGTTGCAACTGATTGCCGGGAATATATATATATATATATATATATATATATATATATATATATATATATATATATATATATATATATATATATATATATACTTTCTCTTGAATTCTCACTTCCCTTCAATGTCAGTGTTTTAAGAACTGGCAAATAGCAAGATCGTATTGTACATTTGTGTCTACGGTATGAGTTTTACACAAGAGAAATTATAGGAGCTTTCTTTTTATAGTTTTAGTTTTGCTCGACATTTCTGCATGACCTCAGTGTAATTCGCCTAAAAGTTTTTAGTCAACGTCCGAGCCAGCTGCTTGATTGTTTATGTTACAGCGTCTTTCGAGCTATACATGGTAATGGCGACGTGGCCGAAGTTTTTTAACGTTTTATGTCTTTGTAATTTAAGATGAATGGCTTTTCTGTATGATGAGATGAGATGAGATGAGATGAGGTCCCATACTCCGAGAAGCGTAGGGCCGATGCGGGATGTATATATATATATACCCATTTGAATTACAAAAAACAAATACTAAAAAAAGGTTGCATGGCGCGAGATTCGATCCGGCGACCTCCGGATTACAAACCCGAGCGCTTACTGCTACGCCACGACGCTGTAGAAACTTATTAATCGTAGAGAGTATTTCACCGCAACGGTTACTTTCAACTGTCGATTTTCTCGACAACGGCTGAGAAGTGCATCTTGGTGCTTTGCCACATTACACCTCTGGCCATGAGCTTCTATTATGCGCAGTATGAATCGAATCTGAATTTCACAATTGGCGGCCTCCCCTTGTGAGTACTAGGCAAGGTCCTAGCGGAGGTGGTTTGCTATTGTCTTGCTCCCACCGTAATGTCGAAGAATGGTGATGATGAAGACGCTCAATACCCAGTCATCTCGAGGCAGGGAAAATTCCTGACCCAGCAGGGAATCGAATCCGGAACCCCGTGCGCGAACACTCCGTAAGACCACGAGCTGCCGATCTTCTGTATCATTTAGCCCACAAAAATAAAATATTAGGTTCCCTGAAATAGAGATGACAATCTATGCGTGTAAATTCCACTTTTTGACTTGAGGTAGAAATGTTAGTAAAAAAAAATCGCAACATTACGACTACCAATAGTAAGCGGAGTGTTGCAATCAACACTATAAAGGGATAGCATTTTCTCTGCTTAATATCAACTGGGATTCAGAATTTATCTTGGTTCCTTTTTTGAAAAGTAATCGTTATCTTCCTATTGATTTTAACCGATTCATATTAAATCAAAGATAGTACTTCAGAAACTAGTTTCTGAGTCAACGTAATTTGATCTGATGCTTCGACTGAGATTGTTCAGTTTTTTCAAAAATTCATCTAATTCCAGGTGGTGGTTTGTTTTCATATCACGTTTCGCTGAATTAAATTGTGGTGGCTATCGTGCATAAAATTTACTATGCTACTGCTATCAAAGGAGATTCTGTCGATAAATATTTATCACGTAAGGAATAATTTAAAAAGGATAAACGAAAGACGGAATATGACAGCAAACGATTGACTGCATACCCGTGAAGTGATTGGTGAGAAAGATGCATGGTACTCGTTATGTTTTAGAGTACCGAAGTTTTAATATCGAAAAATTCTGGTTAAGGAGACTAAACGCCTTTAGTCAGCAGTACGAAGGTTGGAACTTTAATAGTGGAAACTATTTATTTACAGATGGTACAAAATAGATACGCGTTTCAAAGTTTTACTGACGTCCAAAATAGTCACGTGTATAACACGTTGGCAGCGATATGGAAGTCGTAGGATACTCTTAGCAGTGCCAGTTGTGTTGACAGATCGAACGGCGCGATCTATTGCCCGACGAATTTGTAGCTGTTCTGAAGTGAATGCCGTCAGCTTAGAAATCAAGTTGAACTCACGAGGGCTTAAGTCAGGGGAGTGCAGTAGGTGGTATAGCACTTAGCGCCCCCATATGTCTAACAAATCAGTAACAACTTGCACTGTACGTGCTTGAGCATTATCCTGCAAAATGATGGTCAGGTCCTGCAGAAAGTGTCATCACTTCTGTCTCTAAGCTGGTCGTGGTTGTGTTCCAAAAATGAACAGCATAGAGACAGAAGTGATGACACCATTCACCAGACGTTTTCAGTTGGTGAGAGATCTAGAGAATGTGCTGGCCAGGGCAGCAGTCGAACATTTTCTCTATCCAGAAAGGCCCGAACAGGACCTGCAACATACGGTAGTGCATTATCCTGCTGAAATGTAGGGTTTCGCAGGGATCGAATGAAGGGTAGAGCCATGGGTCCTAACACATCTGAAATGTAACGTCCACTTTTCAAAGTGCCGTCAAGGCGAACAAGAAGTGACCGAGACGTGTAACCAATGGCACCCCATACCATCACGCCGAGTGATACGCCAGTATGGCGATGACGAATACACGCTTCCAATGTGCGTTCACCGCGATGTCGCAAATCATGGATGCGACCATCATGATACTGTAAACAGAACCTGGATTCACCCGAAAACATGGCGTTTTGCCATTCGTGCACCCAGGTTCGTCGTTGAGTACACCACCGCAGGCGCTCCTGTCTGTGATCCAGCGTCAACGGTAACCGCAGCCATGGTCTCCGAGCTGATAGTCCATGCTGCTGCAAACGTCATCGAACTGTTCGTGCAGATGGTTGTTGCCTTGCAAACGTCCCCATCTGTTGACTCAGGGATCGAGACGTGGCTGCACGATCCGTTACAGCCATGCGGATAAGATGCCTGTCATCTCGACTGCTAGTGATGCGAGGCCGTTGGGATCCATCACGGCGTTCCGTATTACCCTCCTGAAGCCACCGATTCCATATTCCGCTAACAATAATTGGACCTCGACCAACGCGAGCAGCAGTGTCACGATAAGATAAACCGCAATCGCGATAGGCTACAATCCGACCTTTATCAAAGTCGGAAACGTGATGGTACGCAATTCTTCTCCTTACACGAGGCATCACAACAACGTTTCACCAGGCAACGCCGGTCAACCGCTATTTGTGAAAGAGAAATCGGTTGGAAACTTTCCTCATGTCAGCACGTTGTAGGTGTCGCCACCGACGCCAACCTTGTGTGAATGCTCTGAAAAGCTAATCATTTGCATATCACAGCATCTTCTTCCTGTCGGCTAAATTTCGTGTCTGTAGCACGTCATCTTCGTGGTTTAGCAATTTTGATGGCCAGTAGCGTACTAGTACCTAACTAAACTAAGGAAATCACACTCATCCATGGTCGAGACAGGATTCCAACTTGCGACCGAAGCGCCTAGGGCCGCTCGGCCACAGCACGACTGCACGACTTCCCCCCTGACATAAGCGAGCGGTTGAGAATGAGACATATCGATCCCAGCAGCGGTATGGTACATTTATTACCGGACACGGACCTTATCCCACGCACTTAAACCGCGTGAGTCTGAGGCAAACACTTACATTCACATGCGGGGAAGAAGGTTCCGCAGAACGCACTGTCTTTTTCTGCGGGCAATACGCGAACAATAAACATACACTACACTTAGATTACGCATATACAGACATAGCTATATACACAGCGATAAGAGACGAAGAACAATGTGCAAAATTAAACGCACTGACAAACAGTATTTCAAATACGACACATGAAGTGTACATGCGCACACGACACAACAGACATGTCTACGTGCGACGTAACAACAATCTCCAGAGGTGGGACAGCGATACCTAGAGTGACAGATATAATAGTGTCAATGAGGAGGAACAGGAGGAAGAAGCTGAGATGTAACAGTAAATATGCATAATGTGCTGGCGAAATAGCCAAGAAATCACAAAATGCTGTACATGGATGGGCACTTGAAGTAGTTAATACATAGGATTAGTAATAAATAGGATAAGCAGTATTATTTATCTACTAATTACCATTTGTGTGTGTGTGTGTGTGTGTGTGTGTGTGTGTGTGTGTGTGTGTGTGTGTGTGTGCGTGTGTGTGTGTGTGTGTGTGTTTCTGTGTGTGTGCGACTGGCGGTCAACGGCTCGAAGATACCATTCCGAGGTATTCACCGTCAATCACATCTCCCCGCTATCCTATCATCTTTTAGTATTCTTCTTAAAAACAACAAAATTTCATTTATATTTCAACCTTAAATTATTGTTATTTTGAAAAGTATCATTCTTTGTGAATGTTATAGATAAAACAAAAGAAAAGAAAACTGTAAAAAGATGAAAAACGAAAATTGTAAGATGTACGACCTGTTTTAAACATCAGGTAACAGGTCTATAATTATATTAGAACAAATAAGCCCTCGGTCACAAATATGAAGTAAAAATTGACCAGGTTTCGGTGCTACTATGAGCGTCGAAACCTGGTCAATTTTGACTTTATATTTGTGACCGAGGGCTTATTTGTTCGAATATAATTCTGACACGGTCACTGAACCTTAGCAGCTATGTTCAAAGTTTTTTTTTTCTGTAATTTGGCAATAAAAAGATAAAAAAAAACACTCATTCGTCGCCGCTGGTTCCGCGTAAGGTTCTGATGCAGCCGAGATCAATAATCCCTTTCGTTTCCTTTCTTCCCCCCTCCACCTTTAATTTACAAATAATGTATCACATTTGCGGATTCCGCGCGGTGTCTCTTATTTCGAACATGTCCGAAAGTACAGACACCACACATTAATATAAATGTCAGTTGACCACTTCCGCTTGCCTCGCATTCCTTCCAGCAGTACTTGCAATCCTCCAGGTTTCTCTTTCCCATCGATACATCAAGCCTTCAATGGGAATTAAATTAGCGCGTCGGATGGCGTGAAATATACAGAGCGTAATTCGTCATTTCCGCAGTCCTGGTCAGAGAGGCAGAAATTTGACACATATCAGTCACTTTCAGTACTTCATTCACGGCCATCAATATACCTGCGAGCGCTTGAGCTCCACTTCACCTTTAGCTGTATGCATCTCTCGTGTGTTCAACAGGAAACAACTCACACTTTCCTTGGAACTGTAGTGAATACGAAAAAGGGACATTTTCGAAAAGTGAGAACAAATCACTCTCTCTCTCTCTCTCTCTTCCCTGGATCCAGAAAGTTGGCGGATGGTGCGAACATATATTCGGGACTCCCGTGACAGCAAGCCAGGCAAAATGATAAATGTTTATGTGAGTGTGTCTCCGTCGCCTGGGTTGTCGCCACCACCTCAAGATTAATGAACTGTTCCGGCTTCTGGTGACGATCCGTAAGGCGGCCGAATTCCTGCTGAGTGTATCCGTCGACTAAATGTTTTTCTTTGAGCAGGAGGTGCACTAAGTTACATCGCGACACGTTACCACCGTTTTTATGGTGTGATGTCGCGTCATCGTCTTCGATGATTAATAGCGTTGGCTTTTCCATCGCAAGTTTACTATCCAATACCGAAGAACTTTCATAATAAATGTCTGATTTATGACGAATGTCTTGTTAACTTTATATGAAAATCAGCTCTGCATAAATAGTGCGCTGGTGCATTAAGGCTTTAGAAATTAAAGAAATTCTTTTAACCTTTGGAATAAACATACGCGTTTAATTTGAACAGCAATCAGGTTATCTAGCGCAGCTTTAAATTTTGCTTTCTTGTAGTAAATAATCACTCGATGAGAAGCAAAATACTCATTTTTTTCTGTTTTCCATCAGTCGTCAGTTGCTTCGAAATTCGTGGAGATATATTTCGTCTATGTAACAAGCTGAAGTCAGTTTGTTTACTGTCATATGATTTTCGCTTCTTTTACTTGTGAAGCATCTTCTCTTGCGATTTCCAGCATTATTGATCCATTTCTGTGGTCCTGGAGATGTGTTCATTAGTCTCCATGCTCCAGTTATCAGGTTTACGGCGTTCTTTCACTCACATTTGGTTCGACACATCGCATACATCACTTGCATTTTGTATTTTGTGTTCAACATGTGTGTGTTTTCGTAGTGTGCCCGAAAACACGTACATGTTGAACACAAAATATAAAGTACAAGTGATGTATGCGATTTGTTGAACCAAATGTGAGCGAAAGAACGCTGGAAATCGGGCAAATGGAGCGCGGAGACCAATGATCACATTCCCAGGACCACACAACTGGGTTAACAATGCTGGAAATCGCCGTTGAAGATGCCTCACAAATAAAAGAAGCAAAACACCTATGGGAAAAAACAAACTGCCTTTAATTAGTTGCACAGACGGAACGTACCTCCACGAAAGAAGCAAAATGTTTGGAATAAAGAAAGAAGACTAGAATTTCTAGAATTTAACGTGCCGTCGACATGGAGTTCATTAGAGACAGACCACAAGCTCGGACTGTGTCAAGAATAGGGAAGGAAATTGGCTGTGTTCTTTAAAAGGAAACAACCCGGAATTTGTCTGGAGCGATTTAAGGAAATCACGGAAACCTAAACCTGGGTGGCCGGACACGGTTTTGAATCGTCGTCCTTCCGAATGCGAGACCAGAGTGCTCAACACAAAATATCTGGATAGGGTCTTTTTCTCCTGTAGCATCCTTTTCTTTTTTAAAAAAAAAATCTTTATTTACATTTATAATAATTATACAAGAGTATCCCAACACCTTAGTGATTAGTGTGTCTTAATATTCTATAATGTTATTATAATAGCAGCTACTACATATTTAATTTGCGATACTACAGACAGTACTACATGGGTTAATGGGCAGACTACTTCTACTGTTAGCATACTTTCTAATAACTACAGGTGATTTGTGTGAACTTCCTGCAGCGTTACATGTGTACCAGTGTTAATATAAACCTACTTTGGGTGCCTGACTCATAGAGCTAAACCCTATGAGCATGCCCCTGGCACGGGGCAGACAAGGAGTTAATTGTCGCTGCAGTTTCCTAATCTACTATCCTATTCTATTTTACTAAAACTACTACCTCATCTACGTCATAATCGGTGCGTTTGTCAAGTCCGTGAAGTAGATCACCCCAGTCCCCCTAGTCCTCCACGTGGCGGATTCCAACTGTTAAGTCGACCTATCCACGAACAGGCGGCACGGGATTGGAGTGCTGGACGCGATCGGTGATTACTAACTAACTAGTCACGAAAGTCTCTCAAGAATATTGTTAGTACTTTTCGTGATACCTCGTTGGCTAGTGTGTTCAGTCCCTGAAAGGTCTCTTCTTGTCTGAGTAGGTCGTAGGTATTGTTACTCGGCAGTTGTTGTCGTAGTGCGGCTGCTACATCATCGATAAAGGGGCACTCATAAACCACATGATCAGGAGTACCTTCTGATGCGCCACAGTCACACGCGGGCGTCGCCCTTTTCCCAAACCGACATAGATATGTCGGATAGGGGCCATGACCAGTGAGGAAGTGGAACAATCCCCGAGTCGGCTCACAATATTTCATTCCCATTCTTTCCCTTACATTTGGTGGGAACTGAAAAGTCCTTCCACCAGTTTCGTCCATCTCCCATAACTCCTGCTATAAATCTTCACCCCTCCTCCTTATCTCACCCTTATCCCTAACAGGTGCTCCCACAATTTCTTCTACTTTCGTAATGTTGTCTTTCTTAGCCCAGTACCATGCGGCCTGCTCTCTTATTTTTATATCCAGCGGACAGAGCCCCATTATGACTAACAGGGCTCTCCCTGGTGATGTTCTATAAGCCCCCACGGATCTTAGTAGCATGTTCCTTTGTACCCATCTCACCGTCATGGCGGACACCACCCTCGTGAGCCCGTGAGCCCACATCCTTAATTAAAACTGGTCTGACGGAACTTAGAAGCTATCCTCGTTCGCATTCATGTACAGAGCTATTAAAAACAAATAATGCGATTACACGCGTCCACAACTATTTGACGCATATTGATAAATGCGCAGGAATTACGGAAATGAAAAATAAAGTTAAATTCTTAAAAAAAAATTATAGCAGTACCGTTCGACTCCACTTGGACAAACGCTTGGCGTCAAAGCATTAGATATGCATGTTTTGATATCTGGAACTGTTTCCGGCAAAAGAATCACGCATACAAGGTCTTTCACACAAATTCATAAAAAGAAATCCATGTGTGTCAGGTCCGGAGATCAACACGGCCACGAGCATAATACAGCATCATCGTCTCCCGTTCAGCCAATTCTACTGTTTCGAAGACGCTGGTATACTAAAAGGGCAATCCTTCTTAACCACATGCGACTAGACCAGGTTATGCTGATAACAGGTGTACCTGTCTCTCATGTAGGCAATTAGAAACCCCACAACAGATGGTCATATTTCTGCGGGAATTGTATAAAAGTTATCACACGCGCTTAAACCGCGAGAGTCTGTCAAATACCAAATGTCTCCCCTGGGGAATTAGGACCCCACAAAACACGATCCTACTTCTCCGAAGAGACAGTTCACAGACATAGCACATAACCACCATAACCACGGAACGCCAAATATACGAATCGATTAGGAACGTTGATCAGTGGATGGATCTGAAAAAAATTAGCAGACATAGTATCTAAACCAATTAACAAAGAGTACCTACACTCTAGGGCGACAGAGGGCAAGTCGATCCAGAGAAAAACGAGATAATCAATAGGATACATGAAGAAGGAAAAGAGGACACTTAAATGATAACTGGCTATAGATATACTATCCATAATACATTAGGCTAACTAATGATCTGTTACAGTGACCGAAAACTCACTTTGAAATTGTACATAAATATAAACTAATGTTTTAGACAGTGTCTAAAACATTATAACCGTGTACAGAATCTCATAAGACAATGGTCCATAACCGTAGAGACGCAGACGAAATTGGATCACCTAAACGATATAGAAAATATCAGGTAAAATTTTAAAAAGGAGGCAGGTTTCGTATCGACAACTAAATTGCGGCAAATGCAATTCTTAAAAAGGCGACTACCAGAGGAAAATAAGTCATGGCAGTGTTTGATGTCGCATTACAGACAACTTCCATCAATCGTGACTTTAATTTACTGAAATGAAATATTTCTTGCCCTTATATCATTTTATAAGAATTCCTGTGCTACAGTTTTCACGGTACTTTCTGAAAATATGTATTTTATTAATAATGAAACGGGTCCTTGTTTATTCCCCATAATCGTCAGAATAAGGCGAAGAGTCATTTCAGTGACATAAAGAAACATTTTCGTTACACCAGACACACCTGGCGAAAGAAAAATTAATTCTTCCAGGCACGTTGGAGTAATTACTTGTTTTATTTAGACAGAACTACAGTGGAGTAAGAAGTGGTCATGGACGTTGCTCTGCTTATTGTGCAAAGATTTAAAGCAATCTTAAAGAAACTGTGCCGATGCAAACTGATAACTCACAAATGACTGAAATTTGAGGATACTGTTCTCCTGATAAACTTCAGATGACATACATTCCAGAAATTCTTTGTCTGGGGTAACATTGGTTGTTTCCGGTGGAATCTGAATTACAACAATAATCTTTTTGTCATCCTCCAGAGAGACAAAGGTGTCGTTACGTTCAGACCATCAAAAGCAATATACCAAATTCTGCAATTCGTTAGGAAACGTTTCCAATGAAATGTAACAAATTATTTTTTCCTACTTTTCCAGATTCTGATAAATCGATAATAAATTTTTGACACTAAACAGTCCTTATTTTAGTTTTGGTCCTAATGTGCCATGAGATCCCTGAAGACTGATATACAAATCTGTGGAACAGTAATCCCCTCGTACTAACCAGTCATTGTTGTATGAGAATGTGTCATAGCATTAACCGTTTGCAGAACAGCATCTCCTGTTTTCACTCCGAAGTGATGAAGTGAAGTTTGTCGCAGTTCTCTTATGAAACCTGACTGATCGGCGTTAGATACAGCATACGTGAAGATAACAGTAAGCCTCATCTTCACATGAACTATGCATAATGGCACTTCCTCTACATTTTTACTTGAAGTAAACTTCGCAGTTTTGCAACTTCCTGTACTGTATGATATCTTGAGTCTACTTGACCAGCAGAAATGTTCATCTTAGTGGTAATTCGGAGGGCTCAGTCTCTTAGATCTCCATTGGCAAAGGTGAACTGCCTCTCACGAGCAGCTCTAGATGGTTCACATAAAAAAAAAAACCTCTTCTGAAGAACTATTGTTCATGTTACTTATTAACATTATGGGTTTATTAGGGTTTTTAATGGGGCGACGGGGATGGGGGTTATAACACTTTGTGGCCACATTTTGCCGTAAATCCTTTGGACAGTTTTTCTTTCACAGCTTTGCGAGTTTTATTTTGGTGCGTATTTATTACTTCGTGTAAGTCTTCCTTCCATTAACACACTTCACGGCTAGCTTTTTTGAAGCAAAACCGGGTCTGAACACTACTTGACATTAAGCGTTAAACACAGTTTTACTTCCATTGTTGAGATTCTGTGGCAAAAACAATTGGTAGTTATTACGCATATAAAATGAGCTGCATATGTAAGTGAACTTTACATGCGGACATGTATTTCAGAGAAAATATCAACGAAAACTGATACGCGCTTGAAAACTTACGATCGCGCCGAATTGTGTTACCTGTTGACCGATGCGCCATCAACCAAGGGTATGCGCCCGGCATGTTGCACATATGCAGTCCGCTACAGCTCTGGTAGAGATGTATGATTCTCCAGTCGCCTAGTGAGCTAAGAATCTGGCAATCTTGAGCATATTTTTTTAAAACATTGCCGGCCGGAGTGGCCGTGCGGATCTAGGCGCTACGGTCTGGAGCCGAGCGACCGCTACGGTTACAGGTTCGAATACTGCCTCGGGCATGGATGTGTGTGATGTCCTTAGGTTAGTTAGGTTTAATTAGTTCTAAGTTCTAGACGAGTGATGACCTCAGAAGTTAAGTCGCATAGTGCTCAGAGCCATTTGAACCATTTAAAACGCTAAAATTTTGAAAGGGTATTTTTTCGGTTTATTCTTCCATTATAAAAAATTTCCTTAGCTTGGTTACACATGTCACATTGGATCATTGTGTTGTAAGTACGTTATACCCAGCAAGTTAGATCTAACTTAATCCTATTATAGCACCACTAACACATAATCGAATATAAAGCAAGACATCAGCTGCCACTGGGCACTGATTTATATCAACGGAACATGTTAAAAATTTCTGCCAGACAAAGATTCGAACACGGGTCTCCCACTTACCAGGCAGATGCACTCACCAATATGCCATCCAGACACAGTAGTCACCGCATCTGTAAGGACTACCCCAGCATGCTTCACATCACACCAGAATTATCAGGTTCCTAACGCTACTAATGAAGTGCGTCTGCTGATTACCCTCCCGCCTAGTAAGCAGAAGGCCTGGGTTTGAATCCCAATGTGGCACAAATTTTCAACTTGCCCCATTGATATAAACAAATTCCCACTGGCATTTAAAATATTTAGTACCCTTGTGTCTTGATTGATAATAGCTCAGGATCAAACTGGTGTCTGCTCTTTCAGACATATCCGAAAGAACACACCACATGCACATAAATTAAATAACAGAGTAAAAGAAATGGCCCACCTCCACTTGACGGATACGAGGACCGGTGCCTGTAGATGCGTGTGGGCAGCTCAGCTTCGACTTCTCCAAGACAGTTGGACAGATGCAGCTGCAAAAAGGCCAAAAGTGACCCAAAAATGGTTCAAATGGCTCTGAGCACTATGGGACTTTAATTATGACGTCATCAGTGCTCTAGAACTTAGAACTACTTAAACCTAACTAACCTACGGACACCACACACATACCTGCCCGAGGTATGATTCGAATCTGCGACCGTAGCGGTCGCGCGGTTCCAGACTGTAGCGCCTAGAACCGCTCGGCCACCCGGCCGGCCAAAAATGACCCATCTGGAGACAACCACAAGGTGTTTGTTGACGGTCCCGTTGAGGTGGGTAACTGACTACCTCGCCTTGTTGCGACAGGGCTGGAGAAGAACCTGCTGCGCACGCTGTGGGATCGCGGCCTGCGCGCGTCCAGGGTGCCGCTCCTGGAGGCTGAGCCTAGGTCTGGCGGCGGCCACGCCGCGGCGCTGGCGTCGCTAGAGGCGACCGGCCCCTACCGTAGCGGCGTGCTGGTCGACGTCGCGTGTCCCGGCGGAGAGTTGCTGCTCACCAAGGTGCGTCGCCAATTTTTCTCTCTTCACTCTTAGTACTGGTCAAGCCCAAGCAACGGTTATTCCTGAACGTTATTTACGTGGGGTACCAACAAAAGCAAAACATGGATAATGGAATGTAGCTGAGGGAATTAGATTAGGAAATGAGACACTTAAAGTAGTAAAGGAGTCCTGCTATTTGGGGAGCAAAATAACTGATGATGGTCGAAGTAGAGAGGATATAAAATGTTGACTGGCAAAGGCAAGTAAAGCGTTTCTGAAGAAGAGAAATTTCTCAACATCGAGTATTGATTTAAGTGTTAGGAAGTCGTTTCTGAAAGTATTTGTACGGAGTGTAGCCATGTATGGAAGTGAAACGTGGACGATAATTAGTTTAGACAAGAAGAGAATAGAAGCTTTCGAAATGTGGTGCTACAGAATAATGCTGAAGATTAGATGGGTAGATCACATAACTAATGAGGAGGTATTGAATAGAATTGGGGAGGAGTTTGTGGCACAACTTGACTAGAAAAAGGGATCGGTTGGTAGGACATGTTCTGAGGCATCAAGGGATCACCAATTTAGTACTGGAGGGCAGCGTGGAGGGTAAAAATCGTAGAGGGAGACCAAGAGGTGAGTACACTAAGCAGATTCAGAAGGATGTATGCTGCAGTAGGTACTGGGAGATGAAGAAGCTTGCACAGGATAGAGTAGTATGAAGAGCTGCATCAAACCAGTCTCAGGACTGAAGACCAAAACAAAAACAACCATGGCAAAGAAGAAAGAACAGAAACGCCACAGCCTAAATGTTCATTTCAGTACGGATAACTTGCTGCAGCGTTTATTAAACTATCAAAACTATCGGCACAGAACTTCTAATTTCAGTTTCTGCTCGACGGCTGCAAGCCTGTAGGTGTGTAGCAAAAGTAGCGACCTTCTCGAAATTACGAAACACTTTAAAATACCAATAGGTTTCTGTCTGTCTCATTATTTGCGTACTTTATGCTTAACTCACTGGCTCACACATACACATAGCCACTACTTACAGACGTTAGTGTACATCAGCCTTAAAATGGTAGAAAATTGCTTACTTAAGCGTAACTAGCCTGAGACATTGGTTTAGAAAAATCAAATGACTCTGAGCACTATGGGACTTAACATCTGTGGTCATCAGTCCCCTAGAACTACTTTAAACCTAACTAACCTAAGGGCATCACACACAGCCGTGCCCGAGGCAGGATTCGAACCTGGGACCGTAGCGGTAGCGCGGTTCCAGACTAAAGCGCCTAGAACCGCTCGGCCACACCGGCCTGCGACACTGGTTTAGAAATTGATTGTCGACGTGAAATTCATACAGACAGTACGCCAGCTGCGGACCTGTCAAAAGCGTAGAGATTCGGGATTTAGCTGAGATGAAATAGCAAACAACATAAACACATTTCAGCGAGATTCGACAGCGGGATTTCGAACCACATCGTCTTTCAGATAGGAGAAAACACGTGAATATTCTAAACGAAACTATTCGTACCGATAATACGAAACTTCAGTAATGACTATCATGTAGATAAGAAAATTTCCGAAACTGAATGTCTTCATTATGGCTGCAAATAAATTTGCTCCACCTGTTCAGTCCACAGCTCGTGGTCGTGCGGTAGCGTTCTCGCTTCCCGCGCCCGGGTTCCCGGATTCGATTCCCAGCGGGGTCAGGGATTTTCTCTGCTTCGTGATGACTGGGTGTTGTGTGATGTCCTTAGGTTAGTTAGGTTTAAGTAGTTCTAGGGGACTGATGACCAAAGATGTTAAGTCCCATAGTGCTCAGAGCCATTTGAAACATTTTTTCCACCGGTTCAAAGTAGGCATCCTACGTGGTTTTCTCATTTTCCTGTTCTCTTCGTCTGTGCACTTGTTCTTTCACAGAGACTTTCCTTTTGCACACTACACGTGCCTCCCTCACTCACTGCAGGTGCTCACTTGCTGTAGGCTTGACTGTCCTGTACTACGTGTATCTAGAGGCGAAGTATGCAGCTATTGTATTAGCATACTCTGAAAGAAATCTAGCTGGTATGCAGTTTGGATCGGGAGATTTCCGTTCATTAGGTGATTTAAATTGCTTCGCTTCACCGGAGGTATCTGTTATGTGACAGTTTGTGTGATGTAACACGACGGAAAAGGACCCTGTGACCATTGGATACAGTGTGCAGCTCACTCCAGAGTCGTATACACAAACGCCTACGTGTCGGGTAAGTCACGTAATATACCTAATCTGTATACTCATCAGTGACCTTGTACCGGGTGGGGCAGATACAAATGGCCCGCAGAACAGGTGCAGGTGGAGTATTCGTGAGCGTGATCGCCGTGATATAACGGTCTCTTGCGACAGCCGGCCGGTGTGGCCGAGCGGTTCTAGGCGCTTCAGTCCGGAACCGCGCGACCGCTACGGTCGCAGGTTCGAATCCTGCCTCGGGCATGGATGCGTGTGTCGTCCTTTGGTTAGTTAGGTTTAAGTAGTTCTAAGTTCTAGGGGACTGATGACCTCAGATGTTAAGTCCCGTAGTGCTCAGAGCCATTTGAACCATCTCTTGCGACATGCGTCGGGCTGATTTTGTAAGCCTCTGAAGCATTTTTTGGTTACCTGCGAACACATATTCTGGTGTGTGGTAACGTTTCGGAATGTCTTTTGACTTGTTCAAGCAGATCCTCTCTGACGCCTTTTTCGGAGTAAGCGTTGCGCGGTACTCTTTACTGGCACTTTGACAACATTCAACTTATCGGCAAACAACTGACCACACTTTCTAATAACTCTGTCGTCACGTAACTTTCCACAACGAACACCTGCTGCTCCACTGAGAGTACCATCGTTCTCTTTGCCCTGCTCCAATCACACTGACACAGCCCGAACGCGCTCTGAACCGGTGTGTATCACGTGGCGGGCGTACACATTATGTGCCCGTCACGGGGTGTAGTTACATGCACACCTTCACGTCCAGTCGTATCCTGCCGCCTTGGCCACTTTTACTTGCCACGCCCTGTACATTCAAAAGAGGCAAACAATGTTAGGAAATGGAACAAGAGGTCGTATTGTACAAGACCATGTACTTAATGATAGAAGCAGTGGCATTGTAGATAAGACTATGACGTGGTGTTAAGGAGCTTTATATCGTTCGGGGTTACAAGTTCTTAGTCAGTTCGTTAAAAAGCTTCAGACCCACGTGAAATGGCCCTTCTGGCGCTGTACAGAAGTGGAATGATGTAAGTGAAGGTTTCCGTTTAGTGTAGAATTATGTTTGTAAACCAGCTTCTTTTGAAACGTCCCCTTTGAAGAATTATACACGACTGTCCTTAAACTGACACACAATATTTTTTTTAGCGCAACGCAATCTGACTTTCAGAAATCCCTACAAAAGAATGGCCCCTACTAACATTAACCAATATCTTTCACAAATCACTTACCTCACAAAAATCTTCGTTGCTCTAGCTACAGCAATACAGCGAGCGCCACTACTGCCAGCTAAATAAAAGATTCAAACTACTGAAGGCACTAACTACTGATAGGCATAGTTAGCAAATGAAAGATTTTGATAGAGAACAAACAATGTATTTACCATAATAGTCATAATATATATAGCAGTTCATGACAAATTTCAAAACTCCGCCATCTCTCTCCCCACATCCACCACTGCTGGCGGCTCACCTCCAACTGCGCAACGCTACGCGCTGTTCACATCCAGCTGCCGCTGCCCAACACTACAATGGCAGACAACAATGCTAACTAGCCACAGACTTCACACAGCACAGCCAGTGATTTTCATACAGAGGTGGCGTTACCAATAAGAAAACCTAAACAGCCTACTTACACTTTGCACTGCATTGCCTCTGTTAGTTAAATGTTCTTTAGACAATAGATGTACATACCTGGCAGAGGAAGTATATCAATTTCGAAGAAAATAGCGTTACAGGATTCACTTATTTTGCCCATAACATTTTTAGAAGAGAATAGAAAAAAGAAACCAGACGCGATAATGATAAGATATCCCACATAATAGTATTTTCATTAACAAATTTCATTCTGACCATCAAGTGAAGCGAAAAGTTTTGGGAAACATGATACTACAAAATCCACTAGTTCACATTTTTACCATCTAGGAAGGGCATGTATGACGAAATGAAATAGTACACTTTTTGATAACGAGGAATTAAAAATCTATCTATCTATTTACATCCGGACCCCGCTCCACCTACTGCCGGGTCTGGGTGCTGACGAGTCCTCTCCATTTGGCTCGGTCCTCCCACCACTTTTCTTCCTCCACTTGCTGCCAGGTCACACCTCTCCTTTCCACAGACATTCTCACTCCCGTTTTCCACCCTGTTCTTGGGGGTCCTCTAGGCCTTTTTCCATTCATCTTTATTTCGTTCATAATTTTGGGGAGTTTCTGCCCACGCATCCTCTTAATATGCTCGTACCATTTTAATCTCTTTTTTTTCAATGTCTTCTCTCATACTTTCTTGATGACGGTCCTTTCTAATACCTACATTCCTTACTCTGTCCAATCTTGTTTTTCCCTTAACTGCTCTGAGAAATTTCATTTCTCCTTCTTGCAGTCTGCTCCAGTCCCTTTCTGTCACTGTCCATGTTTCTCCTCCATAGGTGACAATAGGGCAGTAATAACTCTTATACATAAGGAGTTTTGCTTTTTCAGAAACTTCCTTATTCCAAATCAGGTGTTTTATTGTTTGGTAGCTATTGCCTCCCGTCTGTAACCTCATATTAATTTCTTTGGTTATTCTTCCATCACTAGATTAGGAATTAAACATGTGGCTAGTAAATAGCTCATGTGTAAGTAATTAGTGTGCTTTTTCCTTTTCTGCGTTACCATAGATAGCAAGTCACTGTCTCCATTTGTGCTCGAGTATCAGGACGTGTTAAGGTCCTAGTCATGTCTTGCCACATCACAACAAGACAGTAAAGTTCTAACAGTTCCACCAACCTGACATATTCATACGATGTTTTGTCCCTGCAAAGAGGAAGGACATACATAACGAGTTTGATGCTTTCAGTGATTGGTTTTTATGGAATTACTGTGAAACAGTGAAATCGGTAGTGCGGAGAGATGTCACCTAGTTTATCTTCTTTCAAATTATAAACATATTCTGAAACGTAAAAAGTTACGTAATCATGCTACACATGTAAAGACCACACGATAAATCGCTGACTGATCTCATTTTTCAAAACTCAGTCGTTAATCACTTTATAACTGTAGAATACTTATTACTAATATATGTTAAGACAAATTAAACATTCTTCGAAATATAATCAGCTTTGCTCGCAGATCACTAAGTTTATGTTTATCTAAATTTAAATTCTGTTCCAATAACGTCATAGTACTACAGTACTATATCTGAACATCGATTTAGTTACTATTAGCTGAGCTGGGTTGGGTTGTTTTGGGGGAGGAGACCAGACAGCGGGGTCATCGGTCTCATCGGATTAGGGAAGAATGGGGAAGGAAGTCGGCCGTGCCCTTTGAAAGGAGCCATCCCGGCATTTCCCCGGAGGGGGAAATCACGGAAAACCTAAATCCGGATGGCTGGGCGCGGGACTGAACCGTCGTCCTCCCGAATGTGAGTCCAGTTTGCTAACTACTGGGCCACCTCGCTCGGTACTACTATTAGCTGAGTACACAGTGTTGCCTGGAAATAGATTTGCTCCAATCTTTTGTTAGTCCATCTTCTCCTTCTCTTTGTTCATCTCTTCGTCCCCTATCTCCCCATGTATATCCTCCCATGCGTATACTCACCCACTCTCTATGTTCCCCATCCGTCCCCACGCCCCCCCCCCCCCCGTCCTCTGTAGAGCTCCTCCTGTCCTCTCTGTCTCTTCCTTTCCCTTCTCTCTGCCCATCTCCTACTCCTCCTTTTTTCTGTCCATTTCTTCCTATTTCCTTTCTCCATTCGTCTCCTCCTATCCTCTCTCTGTGTCCATGTCCCCCACTTCCTTCCCTTCTCCTTCCCCCCCCCCCCCCCCCCTTCTCACTGTTCTTCTCACCCCTGTCAATATCCATCTCCTCTTCTTACGTTTCTATTCATTCATTCCCCTCAGACCCTCCTCCTCTCTTACCTCTATGTCGTTTCACAGCCACAGCAAAAGGGGCTGCTGCTTCTTGATCTTCATCGACAGAGATACTCCGCAAGTTACCGTACAGAGCGTGGCGGAGGGTAACATGTGCCACAAGTAGTTGTTTCCTTACACGTTCTACTCGCACAAAGAGCGAGGGGAAATCGATCGTCTGTATGCCTCAATATGAGCCCTAATTTCTCGTATCTTATCTTCATGGTCCTTACACGAAATGTATGTTGGAGATAGGAGAATCATATTTCCATCAGCTTCAAATGCCAGTTCTCTAAATTTTCTCAATAGTGTTCATCGAAAAGAACGTCGCCTTCCGTTCAGGGATCCCATTTCAGTACCCAAAGCATCTCCGCAATACCTGTGTGTTTTCGCACCTACTGGTAAATCATCTAGCAGCCCGCTTCTGAATTGCTTCGATGTTTTTATTTAATCCTACCTGGTGCGAATCTACAGCACTCGACCAATACTCAATAACACGTCGCACTAGCGTTCTACAAGCGACCTGCCTTGGACATGAACCATACTTAACTAAAATTCTCCCAATGAACCGAAGTCGAAAATTCACCTCCCCTAGCACAGTCGTTACATGCCCATTCCATTTCATATCACTTTGAAACATTACGTCCAGATATTTCAACGACACGACTCTGTGAGTTAGGAAATTACTAATACTGCATCGGATTATTGCTGGTTTCTTTTGCCTGATCGTCTGCATTAACTTACATTTTTCTACATTTGTAGGTAGCTGCGGTTCAAGGACACCTACTAGAATTTTTGCCTAAGTCATCTTGTACCCTCTTACAGTCACTCAGCTTACACTTTTCCGTACAGCACAGCACCATCTGCAAACAGCCGCAGAATGCTGCCCAGCCTGTCGGCCAGATCGTTTATGTATGTAGAAAATAATAGCACTTCTATCATATGTTCCTGGCGTACTAATGACGATTCTTCTGCCTTTGATGAACACTCGCCGTCTAGGACAATACGCTGGGTTCTGTTTCTTAACAAATCTGCGAGCTACTCACATAGCTGGGAACTTGTTCCGTGTGCTCGTACCTTCATTAGCAATCTGCGGTGGGGTAACAAGTCAAATGATAGTAGGAGCTCGAGAAAGATGGAACCTGCCTGTTGCCTTTCAACCATTGTTCGCAGTATTTCAAGTCAAGAAATCGCAAGCTAAGTTTCACGCGAGCGTTGCTTTCTAAAAGCGTACTGACTCGTGGACATACACTTTTCGGTTTAATGGATATTTACTGTATTCCAACACAGAATATATCCTAGAATTGTGCGGCAAGCCGATGAAAGGATCAGATACGTAATTCTGCGTGTTCGTTTTGTTTCTTACCTTAATTATATAAAAGAGTCATCTGCGCTTTTTTCCAACCCTTTTGAAACTTTGTACTAGGCAAAAGATACGCGATGAATAAAAACTAATTAAGTTCCAATGCCTTGAGAGTTGTTGTTGTGGTCTTCAGTCCTGAGACTGGTTTGATGCAACTCTCCATGCTACTCTATCCTGTGCAAGCTTCTTCATCTCCCAGTACTCACTGCAACCTACATCCCTCTAAATCTACTTAGTGTATTCATCTCTTGGTC
This sequence comes from Schistocerca serialis cubense, assembly GCF_023864345.2. Lineage (NCBI taxonomy): Eukaryota > Metazoa > Arthropoda > Insecta > Orthoptera > Acrididae > Schistocerca > Schistocerca serialis. The sequence goes on along the minus strand of NC_064638.1, from coordinate 1,215,926,534 downwards.
TCCCTCTACGATTTCAACTCTGCACACGGCCCTCCAATGCTAAATTTGTGATCCCCTGATGCCTCAGAACATGTCCTACCAACCGATCCGTTCTTCTAGTCAAGTTGTGCCACAAACTCCTCTTCTCCCCAATTCTATTCAATACCTCCTCATTAGTTATGTGATCTACTCATCTAATCATCAGCATTCTTCTGTAGCACCACAATTCGAAAGCTTCTATTCTTTTCTTGTCCGAACTATTTATCGTCCATGTTTCACTTCCATACATGGCTACACTCCATACAAATACTTTCAGAAATGACTTCCTGACACATAAATCAATACTCGACGTAAACAAATTTCTCTTCTTCAGAAACGCTTTCCTTGCCATTGCCAGTCTACATTTTATATCCTCTCTACTTCGACCATCATCAGTTATTTTGCTCCCCAAATAGCAGAACTCCTTTACTACTTTAAGTGTCTCATTTCCTAATCTAATTCCCGCAGCATCACCCGATTTAAGTCGACTACATTCCATTATCCTCGTTTTGCTTTTGTTGATGTTCATCTTATATCCTCCTTTCAAGACACTGTCCATTCCGTTCGACTGCTCTTCCAAGTCCCTTGCCGTCTCTGACAGAATTACAATGTCATCGGCAAACCTCAAAGTTTTTATTGCTTCTCTATGGATTTTAATACCTACTCCGAACTTTTCATTTGTTTACTTTACTGCTTGCTCAATATACAGATTGAATAACATCGGGGAGAGGCTACAACCTTGTCTCACTCCCTTCCCAACCACTGCTTCCCTTTCGTGCCCCTCGACTCTTATAACTGCCATCTGGTTTCTGCACAAATTGTAAATAGCCTTTCGCTCCCTGTATTTTACCCCTGCCACCTTTAGAATTTGAGAGAGAGTATTCCAGTCAACATAGTCAAAAGCTTTCTCCAAGTCTACAAATGGTAGAAACGTAGGTTTGCCTTTCCTTAATCTTTCTTCTAAGATAAGTCGTAAGGTCAGTATTGCCTCACGTGTTCCAACATTTCTACGGAATCCAAACTGATCTTCCCTGAGGTCGGCTTCTACCAGTTTTCCAATCTTTTGTAAAGAATTCGCCTTAGTATTTTGCAGCTGTGACTTATTAAACTGATAGTTCGGTAATTTTCGCATCTGTCAACACCTGCTTTCTTTGGGATTGGAATTATTATATTCTTCTTGAAGTCTGAGGGTATTTCGCCTGTCTCATACATCTTGCTCACCAGATGGTAGAGTTTTGTCAGGACTGGCTCTCCCAAGGCCGTCAGTAGTTCTAATGGAATGTTGTGTACTCCTGGGGCCTTGTTTCGACTCAGGTCTATCATTGCCCTGTCAAACTCTTCACGCAGTATCGTATCTCCCATTTCATCTTCATCTACATCCTCTTCCATTTCTGTAATATTGTCCTCAAGTACATCGCCTTTGTATAGACCCTCTGTCTACTCCTTGCACCTTTCTGCTTTCCCCTCTTTGCTTAAACCTGGGATTCCATCCCTGCTTAGCCATTTTGCACTTCCTGTCGATCTCATTTTTGAGACGTTTGTATTCCTTTTTGCCTGTTTTATTTACTGCATTTTTATATTTTCTCCTTTCATCAATTAAATTCAATATTTCTTCTGTTACCCAAGGATTTCTACTAGCCCTCATCTTTTTACCTACTTGATCCTCTGCTCCCTTCACTACTTCATCCCTCAGAGCTACTCATTCTTCTTCTACTGTATTTCTTTCCCCCATACCTGTCAATTGTTCCCTTATGCTCTCCCTGAAACTCTTTACATCCTCTGGTTAGGCAGGTTATCCAGGTCCCATCTCCTTAAATTCCCACCTTTTTGCAGTTTCTTCAGTTTTAATCTACAGTTCATAACCAATAGATTGTGGTCAGAGTCCACATCTGCTCCTGGAAATGTCTTACAATTTAAAACCTGGTTACTAAATCTCTCTGTTACCATTGTATAATCTATCTGATACCTACTAGTAACTCCAGGATTCTTCCATGTATACAACCTTCTTTTATGATTCTTGAGCCAAGTGTTAGCTATGATTAAATTATGCTCTGTGCAAAATTCTACCAGACGGCTTCCTCTGTCATTTCTTAACCCCAATCCATATTCACCTACTATGTTTCCTTCTCTTCCTTTTCCTACTCTCGAATTCCAGTCACCCATGACTATTAAATTTTCGTCTCCCTTCACTACCTGAATAATTTCTTTTATCTCATCATACATACAATATAGGTAAAGAAGCAATCTTCATCGGAATTAATCTTACGCCTTGTCCTACAATTAAGAGACAATGGACCATAAGGTACTAGATAGGATCCTTCACTTAATACAATAATTTCGGCCAAATGTACAGTACGAAATGCCAAAACTTCACGTGATGTAAAACTTTCCAATCCAGTCCTTGAAGCGTCATGACAGACAACAACAGCAAAAGTAATCCAACCATTACCTATAGTACTTGAATCAGACGCTTTTGAAATAGAAAAATTCAATTTAAGTCCTAAAAAGTAATTAGGACCTGACAATACAGGTAAAGAAGCAATCTTCTTCAGATTTGTTATCTTCTTACTCGTACCTGGTGCTGGAACAGTACCATAGGTGCCAGCAATATTGACCAATTGTTTGTAGACCAGCATTCGTCTGCGACGGCGATATCCAAAACGGCGACCCATTGTTAAACAATGCTATTCATATAATGAATGCGCGAAGTTGCATCAGCAGCTATTTATAGCTCAAGATACAAGCGCACGCTGCTTGGTCGCCTGTACAGAGTCGTTAACAGGCTGTGGCCCCCTCAGGGGCCTCTCACAGTAGATATGCTTGCATGTGGTTACGTAATCGTCTTATCAACGGCCCGCTCAGCCTTTAAAAAGACTAAGGCTGTGTGGCCGAGTTCTACTGCAGCCGTTAACACACAGTAGATAACGCTTTAACACAGGCCTGCAGACTCCGCCACAGGGTGTTAACGACTCTGCACAGGCGACCAAGCAGCGTGCGCTTGTATCTTGGCCGAAATTATTGTATTAAGTGAAGGATCCTATCTAGTACCTTATGGTCCATTGTCTCTTAATTGTAGGACAAGGCGTAAGATTAATTCCGATGAAAAAATTTATATTTGGTCGAAAATAAGTGTTACATCTAATATGGAAGATTGTAAATTTGTTGGTGATTGTATGATATATTATCATTAATAAATACTACACATTGATCTTGCCAAAAGCCGAGAAGCGATTTTATTCTTTTGTAGCACCACACCTCACTCAGTATCCTGCTCCCTGGCCCCCCCTCAGGGGCCTCTCACAGTAGATATGCTTGCATGTGGTTACGCAATCGTCTTATCAACGGCCCGCTCAGCCTTTAAAAAGACTAAGGCTGTGTGGCCGAGTTCTACTGCAGCCGTTAACACACAGTAGATAACGCTTTAACACAGGCCTGCAGACTCCGCCACAGCGTGTTAACGACTCTTTACAGGCGACCAAGCAGCGTGCGGTTGTATCTTGAGCTATAAATAGCTGCTGATGCAACTTCGCGCATTCATTATATGAATAGCAGTGTTCAACAATGGGTCGCCGTTTTGGATATCGCCGTCGCAGACTAATGCTGGTCTACAAACAGTTGGTCAATATTGCTGGCACCTATGGTACTGTTCCAGCACCAGGTACGAGTAAGAAGATAACAAATCTGAAGAAGATTGCTTCTCTACCTATATTGTCAGGTCCTAGTTGGCATATAAACTTGTACTATTGTAGTAGACGTGGGCTTCGTGTCTCTCTTAGCCACAATAATGTGTTCACTATGCTGTTTGTAGTAGCTTACCCGCACTCCTGTTTTTTTATTCATCATTAAACCTACTCCTGCATTACCCCTATTTGATTTTGTATTTACAACCCTGTATTCACCTGACCAAACGTCTCGTTTCTCCTGCCACCGAACTTCACTAATTCCCACTATATCTAACTTTAACTTATCCATTTCTCTTTTTAAATTTTCTAACCTACCTGCCCAATTAAGGGATCTGACATTCCACGCTCCGATCCGTAGAACTCCAGTTTTCTTTCTCCTGATAACGACATCCTCCTGAGTAGTCCCCGCCCGGAGATTCGAATGGGGGACTATTTTACCTCCGGAATATTTTACCCAAGAGGACGCCATCATCATTTAACCATACAGTAAAGCTACATGCCCTGGGGAAAAATTACGGCTGTAGTTTCCCCTTGCTTTCAGCCGTTCTCAGTACTAGCACAGCAAGGCCGTTTTGGTTAGTGTTACAAGGCCAGATCAGTCAATCATCCAGACTGTTGCCCTTGCAACTATTGAAAAGGCTGCTGCCCCTCTTCAGGAACCACACGTTTGTCTGGCCTCTCAACAGATACCCCTCCGTTGTGGTTGCACCTACGGTACGGCCATCTGTATCACTGAGGCACGCAAGCCTCCTCACCAACGGCAAGGTACATGGTTCATGGGGGGGAGGCAAAAGACAATGCCTTGAGAGTACTCTTCGTAAAATCGAATTGCGATTCCCTCCGGACCTGCTGACTTATTTGTTTTCAACTCTGATTTTTTTTTCTGTACCCAGGGATGTTCATTACCATGACGTCCATTCGGGACTCTGTGCGATGGTCAAATGACGGTATGTTTGTACGGTTCTTCTGCCTCATCGATTTCTTAAACGAAGAATTTCAAACTTCGACTTTCGTTCCGCTGTCTTCAGCTTTCACACCAGACTGGTCAACGAGCGTCTGGATTGAAGCCTTAGATCCGCTTAGCGACTTTAGGTGGAACCATAATTTTCTCGGGTTCTCGGCCACACCTTGTGGCCGAGGTAGCTTTTGTATGCTTCGCTCATAGATATTTCCACAGACGGGCGAATCTCTACTAACTTTTATCTGTCGTCATTTAAGCACTCTGTTTTGAATTGAGAGTCCTCCAGCCTTTGCTTCTAGAACATTTTTCTAATTTAGTTGTTAAACCATGGTGGTTCTTTTTTGTTCTTAATCTACTTACTAGGCACATACTTGTTGAGAGCACATTTTACAATCTTTTCTACAAACACATCACTTTTTTCCTGTTCGTAAGTATTACGTGCACCACATTTGGTTTAAGTGGATCTACGGGTTTAGGAATAGCTTTTCCAAATTTCACATATATTTCATATATACAGGATGGTCCATTGATCGTGATCGGTCCAAATACCTCACGAAATAAGCGACACACGAAAAAACTACAAAGAACGAAACTTGTCTAGCTTGAAGGGGCCCACTAGATGGCGCTGTCATAGGTCAAACGGATATCAACTGGTTTTGTTGTAAATAGGAACCCCCATTTTATTACATATTCGTGTAGTACGCAAAGAAATATGAATGTTTTAGTTGGACCAATTTTTTCGCTTTGTGATAGATGGCGCTATAATAGTCACAAACATGTGGCTCACAATTTTAGACGAACAGTTGGTAACAGGTAGGTTTTTTAAATTAAAATACAGAAAGTAGGTACGTTTGAACATTTTATTTCGGTTGTTCCAATGAGATACATGTACCTTTGTGCACTTATCATTTCTGAGAACGCATGCTGTTACAGCGTGATTACCTGTAAATACCACATTAATGCAATAAAATCTCAAAATGATGTCCGTCAGTCTCATTGCATTTGGCAATACGTGTAACGACATTCCTCTCAACAGCGAGTAGTTCGCCTTCCGCAATGTTCGCACATGCATTGACAATGCGCTGACGCATGTTGTCAGGCGTTGTCGGTGGATCACGATAGCTAATATCCTTCAACTTTCCCCACAGAATGAAATCCGGGGACGTCAGATCTGGTGAACGTGTGGGCCATGGTATGGTGCTTCGACGACCAATCCACCTATCATGAAATATGCTATTCAATACCGCTTCAAACGCACGCGAGCTATGTGCCGCACGTCCATCATGTTGGAAGTACATCGCCATTCTATCATGTAGTGAAACATCTTGTAGTAATATCGGTAGAACATTACGTAGGAAATCGGCATACATTGCACCATTTAGATTGCCATTGATTAAATGGGGGCCAATTATCCTTCCTCCCATAATGCCACACCATACATTAACCCGCCAAGGTCGCTGATGTTCCACTTGTCGCAGCCATCGTTTATTTTCTTTTTCCCAATAGTGCATATTATGCTGGTTTACGTTACCGCTGTTGGTGAATGACGCTTAGTCGCTAAATAGAAAGCGTGCACGAATTATATCATCGTCCCGTAATTTCTCTTGTGCCCAGTGGCAGAACTGTACACGACGTCCAAAGTCGTCGCCATGCAATTCCTGGTGCATAGAAATATGGTACGGGTGCAATCGATGTTGATGTAGCATTCTCAACACCGACGATTTTGAGATTCCTGATTCTCGCGCAATTTGTCTGCTACTGATGTGCGGGTTAGACACGACAGGAGCTGAAGCACCCACTTGGGCATTATCATTTGTTGCAGGTCGTGGTTGACGTTTCACATGCGGCTGGACACTTCCTTCCCGTTTTCTTATCCAGCGAACGGTCTGGACACTTGGATGATGTTGCCCAGGATACCGAGCAGCATACGTAGCACACGCCCGTTGGGAATTTTGATCACAACAGCTATACATCAAAACGATATCGACCTTTTCTGCAATTGGTAAACGGTCCATTATAACACGGGTAAGAATGGAAATGTCGTGTGGCTAGGGCCTCCCCTCGGGTAGACGGGTAATGTATCACGAAGCAAATACCGTCCTCGCTGGCGGAATGTTACGAAAAATGGCTGACATCGAAATAAGTGTCCAAGGAATAGAAAAGCAACTGGAATCACTCAACAGAGGAAAGTCCACTGGACCTGACGGGATACCAATTCGATTCTACACAGAGTACGCGAAAGAACTTGCCCCCCTTCTAACAGCTGTGCACCGCAAGTCTCTAGAGGAACGGAAGGTTCCAAATGATTGGAAAAGAGCACAGGTAGTCCCAGTCTTCAATAAGGGTCGTCGAGCAGATGCGCAAAACAATAGACCTATATTTCTGATGTCGATCTATTGTAGAATTTTAGAACATGTTTTTTGCTCGAGCATCATGTCGTTTTTGGAAACCCAGAATCTACTATGTAGGAATCAACATGGATTCCGGAAACAGCGATCGTGTGAGACCTAACGCGCTTTATTTGTTCATGAGACCCAGAAAATATTAGATACAGGCTCCCAGGTAGATGCTATTTTTCTTGACTTCCGGAAGGCGTTCGATACAGTTCCGCACTGTCGCCTGATAAACAAAGTAAGAGCCTACGGAATATCAGACCAGCGGTGTGGCTGGATTGAAGAGTTTTTAGCAAACAGAACACAGCATGTTGTTATCAATGGAGAGACGTCTACAGACGTTAAAGTAACCTCTGGCGTGCCACAGGGGAGTGTTATGGGACCATTGCTTTTCACAATATATATAAATGACCTAGTAGATAGTGTCGGAAGTTCCATGCAGCTTTTTGCGGATGATGCTGTAGTATACAGAGAAGTTGCAGCATTAGAAAATTGTAGCAAAATGCAGGAAGATCTGCAGTGGATAGGCACTTGGTGCAGGGAGTGGCAACTGACCCTTAACATAGACAAATGTAATGTATTGCGAATACATAGAAAGAAGGATCCTTTATTGTATGATTATATGATAGCGGAACAAACACTGGTAGCAGTTACTTCTGTAAAGTATCTGGGAGTATGCGTGTGGAACGATTTGAAGTGGAATGATCATATAAAATTAATTGTTGGTAAGGCGGGTACCAGGTTGAGATTCTTTGGGAGAGTTCTTAGAAAATGTAGTCCATCAACAAAGGAGGTGGCTTACCAAACACTCGTTCGACCTATACTTGAGTATTGCTCATCAGTGTGGGATCCGTACAAGATCGGGTTGACGGAGGAGATAGAGAAGATCCAAAGAAGAGCGGCGCGTTTCGTCACAGGGTTATTTGGTAACCGTGATAGTGTTACGGAGATGTTTAACAAACTCAAGTGGCAGACTCTGCAAGAGAGGCGCTCTGCATCGTGGTGTAGCTTGCTCGCCAGGTTTCGAGAGGGTGCGTTTCTGGATGAGGTATCGAATATATTGCTTCCCCCTACTTATACCTCCCGAGGAGATCACAAATGTAAAATTAGAGAGATTAGAGCGCGCACGGAGGCTTTCAGACAGTCGTTCTTCCCGCGAACCATACGCGACTGGAACAGGAAAGGGAGGTAATGACAGTGGCACGTAAAGTGCCCTCCGCCACACACCGTTGGGTGGCTTGTGGAGTATAAATGTAGATGTAGATGTAGATACCACGTACTTATACGTTTGTGATATTGCAGCGCCATTTATCACAAAGCGAAGAATGTGGCCCAACTAAAACATTCATATTTATGTACGTACTACACGAATATGTAATAAATATGGGGGTTCCTATTTTAAAAGATGCAGTTGATATCCTTTCGACCTATGGCAGTGCTATCTAGTTGGCCAACCATAGCGCCATCTGGTATCCCCCTTCAAGCTAGACGAGTTTCGCTGTTTGCAGTTTTTTCGTTTGATGCTTATTTCGTGAGATATTTGGCCCGATCGCTATCAATGGACCACCCTGTATGTTTCATATATCTCACATATGTGTACTCCTATGCCAACAGCCTTGTCGCAGTAGTAACACCGGTTCTTGTAAGGTCACCGAAGTTAAGCGCTGTCGGGCGGGGTAGCACCTGGATGGGTGATCATTCGGTCTGCTTAGTGCCGTTGGCAACAGGTGTGCACTCAGTCCTTGTGAGACAAACTTAGGAGCTACTTGATTGAGAAATAGGGGCTCCGGTATCGTAAAATGACATACGGCCGGAAGATCGGTGTGCGGACTACATGCCCCTCTATACCCACATCCAGGGACACCTATGGGCTGAGGATGGCACGGCGGCCGGTCGGTACCGTTAGGCCTTCATGGACTGTTCGGGCGGAGTGCAGTTCATTAGTACTTTTATTTCACCTGTACCTCCAACGAATGTTGCCTGCAGTTTCGTTTCCATCCAGTTGAATGTTTATAGCGACATATCTCTTGCAGTAAGTACCGTACAACGATATAATTTTGCAGTTACATTTAGTGGTATATTTGAGCACTGTAAGGGATATCTGTTGTGAATGAGTTAGAAGTAACGGAGTAATAAATTTGAATGTCATGTACCAAGCGACAGTTTTTAACACATCTCAGTATATATGCCGCTATATCTCCAGAACTACGTAAAGTGATACATTTTTGCATGTATATTCAATGGTATATGTGAATACTGTCTGCTAAATTTCTTGCAAATAGCGTTAGTAGTAAAGGAGTAAAAATTGATAGGTCATTTTCTCTTTCATCATTTGGTGGTGGGATATCAGCGTGAAAAGGGCTCTTAGGAAGGTCTGAAGTTAATGGCATCTCATTTTCTAATATTGGATGGACTTAATCCGGTTATTTGACGTCATGGGCTGCGCTGCTTTTTCATCTCCACCTCAACGGCAAACACATACATAGATATACATCCACTTTCAAAATATGTATTGGTTAATAACTAAAAATAAGCGATTTAGCACGCAGGCAGGAGGATAATCCCCTTCTAGCTTTCATTACAACAGCAATCAGAACCCAAGTATTGTCTGTCGTCGGTGTTTCCCACGAGCACTGCATCATAGTGTATTATTATAGAATCATGTCGGTAAAATACGAATTCAGTTTGTCGCTGCAATTCGTTTTCACAAATAAATTCGGGTTTTAATGAAAAACTTGTTACAAGTCTCTCATTAACGTATCTCTGTTGATCTGTTTTTGCACTGTCAATCCTGACAAACAAGAAACTGTGGGGTTTTTGCAAACCAGCAGTGTCGATAATTCTCAGTTGTCACGAAGTGACTAGTTCTTTGTTTTATCTTTTCAGTATAACGTCCTCGGTTATTGGTGTCCTACTTACGCGAATGTTTTCAGTGTATGTGTTCCGTGATGTATACAATCAAGTACTGTATGTTGGCTCTTATAGACGCGAGTGGGGTTGTATACCTATTCATCGGGATTTCCTGGAAAATTAATGGCTAAGTACAGTAGAGTTGTTTACTCCGAAGTAGTTTCCTCATTTGGCTAAATACCTCAGGCGAAGCATAAGTGCTAACAGCGACCCTTCATTTCCCTGCCGCCACAGGCATCAGCGCGGCGCATGTTCGGCATCCAGCGCCACTGGCTACTGGTGGACACCGCCGGAAACAGAACGGCAGACGACGAGACAGAGTTTACCGTGCTGCCCGCCCGATCGCGCCACCTGCTCGCTCAGCTGTTCATGATGCCCGACAGCGAGGTGGTATGGATGGGAGCTACAGAAGGCGGCGAAATACAGGTAAAAGAAAAGGGAACACACCACACCACTGTGGCAGAGCTGTAAGCGGTAGCAACTTTGCATTATTAAACTTCACTATTTGATTCCTTGCTATTAAGATATAACAAAATTACAAGAAGTATGGTATTAACATGAAGTTTTATGGTATTAACATGCAGTACAAAGTTATATCAGCGTGTTTCAAGGAGGAGACAAGCTATAGGGATTTGCGTCGATATCCCCTCAACCTATTTAACATTGCTGATTAATCGACCATTACAACTCACCCGTTAGTTTCAACATGAAAGAAATTGGAAGTTACGAATTTTTTACAGTACTTGTTTTTTATGATTTAGGACTACTTACTCCTTCTGCATCCTCCAGCATCCGAAGAACGGTCTCCACCAGGCTTTGCTGCTTCTGCATAATTTTCAGCGGTGTGTACCCACAAACGAGCTGGCTTCATCTTCGTCTCACATCTTGATATTCAACCTGACCTATACATGTCCATTTCGCTTTGACCTATACATGTCCATTTCGCTTTATTATTTTGTTGTTTGACCATTTCAGCAACCAACGGAGTGCAGTTACACGATAGATTTTACTTCTTGAGTTCTTTTAAGTTTAGACAGTATTCAAACATTATCTCACTCACTCTTGCTCACCAGTCTTCCGAGAACACTCTTCGTCTTATTCTTGCTTTCTCGTCTAACAATCTACTACTACCGCTATTATTGCACTGAACCTCTCTCTCTGTGTCCGAAACCAGTTTTAGGTATTCTACACTTCCTAAACCCGATGTGCTTCTTCGACTCTCGGCACTTATGGATATAGTCTTTCTGTTCTCTTGGTAGGTCAATGTGCTATTCAAAGCTTTTCTGGTTTCATTATTTTGATGTTTCCGTAGAACGTCAGCCTTTCTTTCTTTAAACATTCATTCACAAGGTGACTTTTCTGTGATACATACAATTGGGCGTGGTCTCTCAGATCCCTACAGTTGAATTCCATAACTTATATAACATTTATATTTACAATTATTTAATGTTGTTTAACTACTCAGTACTAATTATGTGGCACTAAATAAAGCGTGCAGTATTTTATTTTTTCTCACATAAAATAGCATATTTTTGTGTGATTTTCTTGAATTGTACACGTAAACTAACTGTAAGAGAAATTACGTTGACGTTCTGAAAAATTACAGTATCTCTGTAGCGAGTAAATTTCCACGTAAAAGTAAACTCCAGAGTTTAAACTTGCACATAAAAATTACACCCGAAACGTTTAACAGAAAGTTTGCAAAACTGACGTTCAGTGATGGGATCTACATTTTTCTTTAGCACAACTCAGAAAATATTTGATTTTTACTAACATTTTAACTATTTTATTCGAGGAATAGGAAGGTCCCCATCACCATTGGTCTGAAATTCTTCCTCTGAATGTCCCTCTTTTTCTTTATCTATATCTTTGACATGTTTCTCTATCCACTGACTAATAGTTTCATCAAACTTTGGATCGTTAAAACTCACACGTTCCTTCGAACAATTTTTCTACTATATCGAAGAAAACAACTTCATAGCTCACGGGACGCAGTCCAGCAAATCCTGTCACATGGGCCGACTAGTGTGGCCGAGCGCTGTTAGGCGCTACAGTCTGGATCCGCGCGACCACTTCGGTCGCAGGTTCGAATCCTGCCTCGGGCATGGATGTGTGTGACGTTCTTAGGTTAGTTAGGTTTAAGTAGTTCTAAGTTCTAGGGGACTCATGACCTCAGAAGTTAAGTACCATAGTGCTCAGAGCCATTTTTTGAACCCAACACATGGGAACAGCAACTGTCAATAACAAACAAGGGAGGCCATGATACAGTCGACAGTAAGACATTGTAGGGCTGTCGATTTAAGGCGGGTAGTGGGCAGAACGGAAGTATCCTACAAGAACTGACCTTGGAGGGTGAGTTCGAAAATTTTCGCACTGTCTGAGAGGTCACATCTCATGACTTAGGGTTTGTAATTGAGATGTTTTCAAATTTTTTTTATAAGTCGTTGTTCCATTTCAAATTAAAAGTAACCTCCTCTGCTGTTTACTTTCTTTGTTCCCAAGAACTACCTGAGGAATTTCTTCTCTTTCTCTGTTCCTCACACACCTTAATGGCAACCATCTCTCTCTTTTTCTCTTGCGTATGAGTATTCCAGTTAGATACCGCACTGTACTGATAAGTTAGGGATTTTTCTTTGTAGGTGTTCTGGAATATTCTAAACGTCATCTGAGTCTTTCAGGCTCTTTCTTCGACTGTTACTATCCGTTGATAAATGGGGTGAAAAACTCTCGTGGGTATTTTAACTTCCTTTCTTCTTTTTTTGCATCTCTGATCACGTAATGCATCTTTTCAAAAGAAATTTATAATTCTGTCTTCCGTGCAATTTCGCTTAGGCCTTCAATTTGTTTGGTACCAATGGCAAGATTCTGAGCGAAAAATACTAGGTCGTATGCGAAAGTCCAACTTATGCTAACCTAATATGATAACGTTTGAGCTATTCTGTGGACTCATTTTCTTCTCCCGTTATTGGATAACCTTCTCCAGGATATGATTAAACATAATTTATAAGCGGCCATCTCCTTGTCTTACTCCCGTTTTCACTTCAAATGTTTCACGTATATGGTAGTCATAATAGCGTTTTCCATTCCAGGGTCATTTCTTTCACGTTAAGCTGACATAATCATACGGGTCAGAAGCGTGGTATTTAAATCCCTTTTTACTTTAGCAAAAAAGGGGATACTGGCGTCTGAGGGACGAGACTGACTGAAATTTTAAACTGGGTAGAGGATAAATGCACTGATGTAGACGTGTAGCCTGAGGAAATTTGGAAATTTGTGGTAAGGTTTTATGGGAGCAAACTACAGAGGTCATCGGTCCCTAAGCCTAGACACTAATTAATCTAACTTACGCTACGGACAACACGCACACCCACGCGCTAGGGAGGACTCGAACCTCGGACGGGTGGCAGCCGCACGGACCGTGGCTCGGCGCCTTAGACCGCGCGGCTACCACACGCGGCTTACTAAGGGAAAGGATAATTAATCAGTGCTTTGGAGGAAAAACAGCAACTCTATGAAAATCAAGAGCCCAGATGGAAAACCAGTTCTAAGCAAAGAAGGGAAGCTAAATGTGGATGTAATATATGGAAGGTTTATACAAGGAAACTGAAGGTAATATTGTATAAAGGGAAGAGGAAGTGGATGAAGATGTGGTGGAAGATGCGATACTGCGAGGAGAGTTTGATAGAGCACTGACAGACCTAAGTGGAGTGGACGACACTCTCTCAAAGCTGCTGGCATCCTTGTGAGACCAGTCTTGACGAAACAATTCCACTTCGGTGCAAAATGTATGAGCAAATGAAACATCCTCAGACTTAGAGAAATGTAATAATTCTCTTTCTAAAGAAAGTATCTGCTTACAAGTGTAAACATTAAATAACTGCCATGGTTCAAATACCGACACGAATAGTTTAGAGAAGAATGGAAAAAAACTGCCAGCATTGAGGGCTATCAGTTTAGACTGCAAAAAAATGTAGAAACACGCCAGGCACTATTGAGCCAACTACTTAGATTAGAAGATAACTTAAAAAGGCAAAAGCACGTTTAAAGCCTGTGTAGACTTAGAAGAAGGTTTTGGCAATGTTCACTGGAATACGCTCTATGAAACTATTTAGAACTTTTACAGAAATCAGACGGCTGTTGCAACAGCCTGAGGACATGAATGGGAAGCAGTAAGTGAGACAGGATTGCCGGCCGCGGTGGCCGTGCGGTTCTGGCGCTGCAGTCCGGAACCGCGGGACTGCTACGGTCACAGGTTCGAATCCTGCCTCGGGCATGGGTGTGTGCGATGTCCTTAGGTTAGCTAGGTTTAAGTAGTTCTAAGTTCTAGGGGACTTATGACCTAAGATGTTGAGTCCCATAGTGCTGAGAGCCATTTGAACCATTTTTTTGAGACAGGATTGTTGCCTACCCACGATGTTATTAAATCTGTACATTGAGCAAGCAGTAAAGGAAATTAAAGACAAAATTTGGAGAAGGAATTAAAGTTCAGAGAGAAGAAATAAAAATAGTGTAGTCTGCTGGGACAGTATAGGTCTTGGACGAGCAGTTGAGAGGAACGGACAATGTGTTGAAAGGAGGATATAAAATAGACATCAACAAATGCCAGACGAGTGTAATGGAATGTAGTCGAATTAAGTCAGTTGATGCCGAGAGAATCAGCTTAGCAAATGAGACATTTTATGGAGGTATATGTATGGAGTACAGCCTCGTACAAAATGTAAGCAGCTTAGCTAGAGAACAGAAACGTTTGAAATGAGGTGCTACAGAGAAATGCTAAATTGAGGAACAAAGAAATTTATGCAACAACTTGACTAACTGGTGGCATCTGTTGGTAGGAAATATTACGAGATATCGAGGAATCGTAAGTTTAGCATATGGGGTGCAGCAGTTATTTAACGGGTGTTTGGAAATGAAGAGGCTTGCACGAGACAGAGTAGCTTGGAGGGTTGCATCAAACGAGGCATCGAACTGAAGACCACAACAACAGCAACCACAACAACAGCAACAACAACAACAGTTAACTCGGTACTTATCATAAACGTTTGCATCTTGCCCTGGTTTATCCTCCCTTGTCTCTAGACTTCTCATCTTGCACTGAATTTGCTCATGTAAGAGTTTATTGCTAATATTATACAGTTTTTGAAGTATAACCGCAACTGAACTAGATCAAGTTTCCTCCATGTATTAGTAGTGGTGTGATTTTTCAGTGTTACTTTTAGTTTATTTTCTTATCCCTCTTCTTTTTTCGTCGGCTCTTTCGGTATATGAGTGAAAGGAGACTATTCTCCTAAGAGTTAACACATGTACTCTACACTAGCGTACCCTGCACGGAATACATATTACACTATGTTGTACTCTTCACATTTCCCCGTTACCGACGACATCACAGCGAGTAACTAGTGTGAAAGGTGGTAATGATTTCTTATCACTAATACTTAACTGTCATGCATTTGTATTCGCTTTTCTGTAGCCAAGATAGAAGGGATGAATTAAACTGTTATAGGCTGCTCACGTGTCATCAATCGTTTATATTTTCTTCAATGAATCTCTGTGATTTTTCGCTTCCTTAATATCCTTTTGTTTTTTAAATTGGGCTGTGTACACCTCTCCGCAAATATTGCTGAAGATATCTGGAGGGGTGTGACGTCCAGAAACTACTGTCTGCGTATCAATTCCTTAAGTGACGTAGAAGCTTCGAAGCTATTTTAATAAAAGGAGGCAGGTACAGCGACATTAACAAAAACTGCGTTCAGGTGGAAGAAAATGGAGAACTTTTAAGAGGTAGAGAAATGGCTCTGAGCACTGTGCGACTTAACTTCTGAGGTCATCAGTCGCCTAGAACTTAGAACTAATTAAACCTAACTAACCTAAGGACATCACACACATCCATACCCGAGGCAGGATTCGAACCTGCGACCGTAGCGGTCTCTCGGTTCCAGACTGTAGCGCCCAGAACCGCACGGCCACTCCGGCCGACGAGGTAGAGAAACATCGGTAAAAATAGTGGATACAACCTACATAAATGTGCATTCCCGTCTGGCAAAAGTCGTCGAGAGTTGAGGACCGATATTTTTCAACGGGAAATTATATACGTTTTACCATGGAGCGCGATCAGAGTTGTATATGTTGATTTTAGATCTGTTATTACCAAAAAATACCGTAAGCCAGAGTTTAGCAGATGCGTGAAACAAGAGTACTTGGTCAGCAATTTAAAAATGACTGACACATGACAGGCGAGAAACACATATACATTAACGTACTCATAAGCCACTAGTCCTCCAGCGAACAGAATAAAGCGATATTACGTCTTTCAAAACTTAGTACGTAACCTTATTATGTCACAAATCTGGCCTGCACGTTACTCCGATCATTGTATTAACAGTGTCAGCTTACAGCAGGAAACGACTTCTCATCGGAAAGGGTACTGGAAATCAACTAACATCTGGGAACACCCTAGAAGATTGAAATGATGGGAGGAACCTGTGGAACCCAAACTAAAGAGGTTGTTCAGAATATGCGGTTGCAATAAACTGAGTGGGAAAAAAGTACACAGAGATTACACTTCATACTTCTCCGCGGAGTGCAAGCTGAGCTTAATATCTGCAGCATAGTGCCCAGAGTCGATCGCGGTCCTCTGGTTTGGAGCCGTGTGGAGGGTCTAAACCAGAGGCTCAGACGACTCTGCGACTATAATGGTTGCAAATTCATCGACCTCCGTTATTGGGTGGAGAACTGTAGGGCCCCCCTAGACAGGTCAGGCGTGCACTACACACCGGAAGCAGCTACTAGGGTAGCAGAGTACATGTGGCGTGCACACGGGGTTTTTTTAGGTTAGAGGGACCCCCCCTTGGGCGAAACGATAAAATACCTGACGGCTTACCAGAGAGGACATTATCATCGTTGATAAAGAACGTCCGTCCTCAGAGACCAAAAACAGGAAAAGTTAACGTAATATTGGTAAACTGCAGGAGTATCCAGGGCAAGGTTCCTGAATTAGTATCTCTTATTGAAGGAAATAGTGCGCATATAGTATTAGGAACGGAAAGTTGGTTAAAACCGGAAGTGAACAGTAACGAAATCCTAGACACAGAATGGAATATATACCGCAAGGATAGGATAAACGCCAATGGTGGAGGAGTATTTATAGCAGTAAAGAATTCAATAATATCCAGTGAAGTTATTAGCGAATGCGAATGTGAAATAATCTGGGTTAAGTTAAGTATCAAAGGTGGGTCAGATATGATAGTCGGATGCTTCTATAGACCACCTGCATCAGCAACCGTAGTAGTTGAGCGCCTCAGAGAGAACCTGCAGAACGTCGTGAAGAAGTTTCGTGATCATACTATTGTAATAGGGGGAGACTTCAATCTACCAGGTATAGAATGGGATAGTCACACAATCAGAACTGGAGCCAGGGACAGAGACTCTTGTGACATTATCCTGACTGCCTTGTCCGAGAATTACTTCGAGCAGATAGTTAGAGAACCAACTCGTGAAGCTAACGTTTTAGACCTCATAGCAACAAATAGACCGGAACTTTTCGACTCCGTGAATGTAGAAGAGGGTATCAGTGATCATAAGTCAGTGGTTGCATCAATGACTACAAGTGTAATAAGAAATGCCAAGAAAGGAAGGAAAATATATTTGCTTAACAAGAGTGATAGGGCACAAATCGCAGAATATCTGAGTGACCACCATCAAACGTTCATTTCTGAGGAAGAGGATGTGGAACGAAAATGGAAAAAATTCAGAAACATCGTCCAGTACGCCTTAGATAAGTTCGTACCGACTAAGGTCCAAAGCGAGGGGAAAGATCCACCGTGGTATAACAATCATGTACGAAAGGTACTACGGAAACAAAGAAAGCTTCATCATAGGTTTAAGAGTAGTCGAATCATAGCTGATAAGGAAAAGCTGAACGAAGCGAAAAAGAGCGTAAAGAGAGCAATGAGAGAAGCATTCAACGAATTCGAACATAAAACATTGGCAAACAATCTAAACAAGAACCCTAAAAAGTTTTGGTCATATGTAAAATCGGTAAGCGGATCTAAATCCCCTATTCAGTCACTCGTTGACCACGATGGCACCGAAACAGAGGACAACCGAAGAAAGGCAGAAATACTGAATTCAGTGTTCCGAAACTGTTTCACTGCGGAAAATCGTAACACGGTCCCTGACTTCAGCCGTCGCACGGACGCCAAAATGGAAAATATTGAAATAAACGATATCGGAATTGAAAAACAACTGCTATCACTTAGTAGCGGAAAAGCATCCGGACCAGACGAGATACCCTTAAGATTCTACAGTGATTATGCTAAAGAACTTGCCCCCTTTCTATCAGCAATTTATCGTAGATCGCTGGAAGAACGTAAAGTACCTAGCGACTGGAAAAATGCGGAGGTCGTTCCCATTTTCAAGAAGGGTCATAAATCAGATGCGAATAATTATAGGCCTATTTCGCTTACGTCAATCTGTTGTAGAATAATGGAACATGTTTTGTGTTCTCGTATTATGACGTTCTTAGATAATACAAATCTCCTTCATCATAACCAACATGGATTCCGCAAACAGAGGTCATGTGAAACTCAGCTCGCCCTATTTGCCCAAGAAATTCACAGTGCCGTAGACACTGGCGAGCAGATTGATGCCGTGTTCCTGGACTTCAGGAAGGCATTTGATACGGTTCCGCACTTACGTTTAGTGAAAAAAATACGAGCTTACGGAATATCGGACCAGGTTTGTGATTGGATTCAGGATTTCCTAGAAGAAAGAACACAACATGTCATTCTTAACGGTTCAAAATCTGCAGATGTAGAGGTAATTTCGGGAGTACCGCAGGGAAGCGTGATAGGACCTTTATTGTTTACAATATACATAAATGACTTAGTTGACAACATCGGTAGCTCCGTGAGGCTATTTGCAGATGACACGGTTGTCTACAAGAAAGTAGCAACATCAGAAGGCTCGTACGTACTCCAGTAGGACCCGCAGAGGATTAATGCATGGTGCGACAGCTGGCAGCTTTCCCTAAACGTAGATAAATGTAATATAATGCGCATACATAGGGGCAGAAATCCATTCCAGTACGATTATGCCATAGGTGGTAAATCATTGGAAGCGGTAACGACCGTAAAATACTTAGGAGTTACTATCCGGAGCGATCTGAAGTGGAATGATCACATAAAACAAATAGTGGGAAAAGCAGGCGCCAGGTTGAGATTCATAGGAAGAATGCTAAGAAAATGTGACTCATCGACGAAAGAAGTAGCTTACAAAACGCTTGTTCGTCCGATTCTTGAGTATTGCTCATCAGTATGGGACCCTTACCAGGTTGGATTAATAGAAGAGATAGACATGATCCAGCGAAAAGCAGCGCGATTCGTCATGGGGACATTTAGTCAGCGCGAGAGCGTTACGGAGATGCTGAACAAGCTCCAGTGGCGGACACTTCAAGAAAGGCGTTACGCAATACGGAGAGGTTTATTATCGAAATTACGAGAGAGCACATTCCGGGAAGAGATGGGCAACATATTACTACCGCCCACATATATCTCACGTAATGATCACAACGAAAAGATCCGAGAAATTAGAGCAAATACGGAGACTTACAAGCAGTCGTTCTTCCCACGCACAATTCGTGAATGGAACAGGGAAGGGGGGATCAGATAGTGGTACAATAAGTACCCTCCGCCACACACCGTAAGGTGGCTCGCGGAGTATAGATGTAGATGTAGATTGTAAAAAAATACACCAGACATAACCAACAAAATTTCAAGGCTAAAGCAGGTTAAAGCACAAAAATTGTCACTGCAGGGAGAGAAACTACAGGGCCTAAATGAGAGATCAAGTGCTGAAAATATTTTATATGAGAAGATTGTTACAATCTGGTATCCAACTTGGACACGGAAAAGCCGAAATAAAAGTAATTTTATCGATCACATTGTAGTATTATCTGTAACGGCAACAGAGGATGTAATCTATCGTACTCAATTTGTTACTATCGACTCGCCATTTTTTCCCTATAGATCTGCATCTAAAACGCTGTGACTAATAACATAAAGAAATAGGAAAACGAGGTGTAGGAAACGGTCCAACACAACAGTAGACTTATACCAAAAGCAGGGTGCTGCAACACTTCCGTGAATTATATGCTGCAGTAGAAGTAGACGAAAGCCTCGAATCATTCGACGACGTGCAGAGATGCAGAAAACAATTATTCACAGAGGCCGAGGCAGAAAACAGTTATTCACAGAAGAGGAAGTATATGATGCGTTTCTGGGAAGCCCCAGAGGATAATCATTTGAAATAGGTGGCATACTAGTCGCATTGTGACTCAGTTATTGATGAAAGAAGAGCTGATCTGATTTGATTTGATTTTGGCAGGGAAGTTGAAACAGCTTTGGTCTAACCCTCCACTGCTCGCACCGAAACCGAGACTATTGAGCGGTATCGCTCGCTGTACATCTAGTAAAGCTAACTAATGCCCTAAAATAGTGCAAGGAGTCCCATTACCACTTCTTTGTTAGACACAATTCCTTCAGGTCTAGTTGTCCCGAAAATACTGTGTCTCTTGGTCTCCAATGCCGCGTCTTCAGAAATTAGGTGTGATGTAGTTTCTTCACTCTCATCAGATCCTACATTTAGGATCTTCTTCCGTTACACCCATTGTATGTAGGTGTTTTTTGAAATTTTGAAATTATCATGGCCAGTCATCCGTCCAACCATGAGTTTAATCTCTTTCCTGTTCAAACCCAGGATTACAGAGCTTCTTTTAAAGCGCGGCTTTGGCATCATTACCGTACCATGTTTTCGTTTATAGATCTTTGTCCAGTATTCTAGTTTGAGCATAGCCTTGGTGATTGTCAGGACAGGTTACGGTCCAATGAATGGAGTCTTTGCCCCATCCTGGCCAATCTGTCACCTTTTTAATTGCCACCGATCACTGAGTGTCCAGGGACACACACTAGGTTCACTCTACGGCTTTCCCCTAGCTCCACCAGAGCCCTGTGACATTCTGCAACAATCTTAGATCTTGCTGCAGGAGCTGCCAATGGTTTCAGGCCTGCCTGGCTTTCTGAATAGATGTAGATGCTACGGTCCTTGTAGCGCCTATGCATATTCTCCTCCACACACGCTCTGATCGCAGTAATTTCAGCTTGGAATACCGAGGCCAGTTTTCCTAGACACATGATGCCTTCCACTCTTGGCTTAACCCCATACACCACGGTCCCAGCTACTTGCTCTGATTTCGACCCATCAGTGGACCAGACAATGTCCCCTGTACCGTGTCGAACTGTTTTTCTCACTGCTCCCTGCTTCCAATTATTATATTGTAAGGGTTGTTGAAGTGGTTGGGAGTTAACATATACGCCAGCATTTCCCCAGTCGTTCCTATATTTACCTCACTCACTATTTTAGTCTATGATTCTGGATATCCCAATTATATCAAGTTTTTATCAGTTTTGAGTCTATATGCACCATCTGCTGCCTTCATCTTGACCTAGAGGTGTAGTGGAGGCATGTCCAGCATGGCTTCCCTCCCAGTAGTTGGCATGCTGCTAATTCCGCCTGTTATGGCTGTGCAGGGTAGTCTCTGCACACTAGCAAGCTCTTTGGCTGCAAACTGATGTCCTACCTTCTTCCACCATACTACAGCCTCATAGGAGATCCCAGGTTTAACCACCGTGATGTATATCCAGTGCATACCTCTGGGAATTAGGCCCCATTTTTTGCCACAAGCCCTTCTGGTACTTACTAGAGTACATTTCGCCTTAGAGCAGATGCCCTTAATGTGAGGGGCCCATGTCAGCTTATCATTTAAGGATGTCCCTAGATATTTCACTATCCCCTTCACAGGTAGAGTTTCATCAAAAAGCTTTAGATTCCAATTTGAGTGTTGGATATGCTTCTTCGTGAATGGTACCACAACAGTCTTCCTAGGATTAACCGTTAGGTCCTGTTTAATGCACCATTCTTGCACAATGTTCAGCGCACCTTGTGCCGTATTCCTAACTGTGTCAGTAAATTTGCCAAGTATTACTATGACAAGGTCATCTTTATATCCTTGGCAAAATCATTGTCTGGAATTTAGTTCCTGTATGAGTTCGTTCACCACTAGTTTTCACAATAAAGGGAACAAAACTCCTCTTCGTGGACAACCTCTAGTGGTGTTAAGTACCATCTTTTCATACATCATGGTGACCTCTACCTTCCTTCGACTAAGCATGGTCCTAGGCCATCTACGTATAGTGGTCCCCTAGGTCAGGCACCTCTGGTGCTCTAACCATGGAATCGAAGGTTGTGTTAACCAAAGCCACCTCGATGTCCTGGAGGATGCAGAGGGCTATTGGTTGAAAGTGAAGTGCGTTCTCCAACCTCCCAACGAGTTGATGAAGAGTTGCCTGACATGATTTACCTGGTTGATATGCATGGTGATTTGGATGTAGAGGAGCCCTAGTTAGCCTCATCTCCCCTACATGTACATTAACCAGTTTTTCCAATGTTTTAAGAATGAAGGAAGACAGACTGATTGGTCTCATATCCTTAGCCTTGATATGATAAGTTCTCCCTGGCTTTGGAATAAAGACAACCTTCACTGCCAATATTGAGAATGATTCCTGCTGCTAGGTTGAATAACCTGAATACGACTCTTATAAGATTCTCTCTTGCCTGTTGCAGGAGAGCTGGAAAGATTACATCTGGGCAGGTGACTTGAACGGTTGGAATGTTCCCACTGCCTGTTGGATTTTACTGAAATCGACACACTCCTTGGCAAATTTCCAGTCCTCTCTTCGAGTGCCTGAGAACCATTGTCTCTCAGGGATAGCATTCTGGTCTATGTTATACACCAGAGAATATTGAGGAAAGTGAATTTTGAGGAGCAGTTCCAGCGTCTCATGTGCTGTCTTTGTAAATTCCCCATCCTCCTTCCCCAACATACCCCCTGGATTAGTTGGTACTCTAGTGAGGATTCTGTGAAGTCTGGCTTGAGCAGCCATGCCCTCTACTACCTCACAGAATGTTTTCCAGGATTCCTCCTTTGCTTGCTAATTGCAAGGCTGTAGTTGACAAGGGCCTCACGATATTTTTCCCATTGTCCTTTACGTCCTGGAAGGTTAAGCGGTCTTCATACCTGTTTTCTTTGCGTTTCCAAGTTATTGTTCCGCCAAAGCACACTCCTATTTGTACACGTCTTGTCCTGCTATGAGTCACTATGGCAGAGGTTACAGCCTCTGCTACTTCCTCAAACTCTACTGAATTCCTTATCGAGGTTAAAATTCCGATAAGCTTAAGTCAAGGTCTGTCCTCTACGTCTCCCAGTCTGTTTTACTGGGATTGCTATAAGCTGTGGTCTGCCTGATTCCCTTTTCAACCTTGAATGTAATATACATGTGGTCCAATGAGGATGGCTCTAAGGCCATATGCCAATGTTTGACATAGCTGCCCATCATCACTGAACCAAAGGTTACGGCAATTACTTCTTCCCTTCTGCTAGTCCTGAATGTTGGTCCGTCACCCTTATTCATGACATCCAGGTTGTTAGATAAGAGAAATTCAAGAAGGTATTCATCTCTACTGTTGGTGTCCTTGCTGCCCCACACTAGGTTGTGGGAATTGGCATCACATCCAACAAACAGTTGACCACCTTGCCGATGGCAAGCTTCTGTCAGTTTCCTCCTTCAAAGGAGGAGGAGAGCTGTCTTTGTAAAGAAGATATGCTGAGGTCAAAACAATTTCCCTCATGATAGCTTCTTCACATTGCTGCATCCTGATGGTTACCAGGTCCCCGGAGCAGAAATCCATCATTGGCATGAAAGAAATTCCATTTCTCGTAGGAGTTTCTTAGATTTCTAGCCTAAATCGGCATAAATTACCTCCAGTGCCCCCAAGGCCTGATTCACCCCCTCTATATAAGCAGGGGTCTTTATCAGGGCTGTGTCCACTTCCTGTCTCCCCAGGCCAGCAGTTGCCCCTTTACGGCGCTGCTGATTAATCTGCAGCACCTCAAGTCTTCTACATCCTGCCATTGATTACCCTGATGGTGACCTGTGAGAACCAAAATAAAAAACAGTTTCAGGTCTTGCTCTCGCATCGCCTTCAAGGACCTCTCCAACCTCCACCACCAGGGTTCGTCCTTCTGGTACAGCCTTCTGGTTGATTACTCTCTAATCTTCTTTCGAGACTTTTCGGTTCTGGACCCCTGTTTTCTCGAATAGAGTCTTTGGAGGGACATCCTTAAGGCTCTTTGGTAAGCATATTGATACCTTTGCGCTCTTGAGAAGCTCAGCTGCCGTCTTGACCAGCAGCTTCGCATCCTCCCATGGGGATATCATGGGCACCATGTCCTTGAGCCATTCCACCATATGCATACCCTCGCACATAAAAATGAGGGCTCCACGATCCAGATAGACCCTCCTGAAATTGAGTCCTGCACCAGCGCCCCCCCCCCCCAACCTTCTCAAAGAGGGCCTTCTGTACGAGCTCCTCCTGCTGCAAAGTGATGCCCACCAGCGGATAGCCTTCCTGGATAACTGCCATCTTAAAAACCGAGACTGCAGTACTATAGGTCAGTTTCCCTATTTCTTTCCTCGGCTTTTTATGGGCTCACTTATCCTGAGAGGAGGGAGTCTTAGATTCCTCCCTTACCCTCTTGTTGCCTGTCTTCAACGCTGTGGGTGTCTGTGTATCCCCTTCGACCTGAGACAGTTTTTTCGTGAGGGTCTAGGGTTCGAGCCCTTTTAATCCCCTCCACTTTTGTTTCTGTTCCCAGAGAAGTTTCCTCCTCTGGGCCCCAGACAAGACTTTAATCTTGATCTGGTCCAACTTCTCAGTTACAGTTCCTACCTCTTGCTCAGGTTTAGACGCGTATTCAGAAGTGGGAGTGCATTCTGTTGGTCGTGGCCTCGATGCTTGGGGTCTGAGGTCTCAGTTTGCCCCTCAATTTGTTTCAATTTATTTTCGTCAGTCGTGTCCATCTTGGTCCCACGAGATTTGGGCATCTTCCCATGTGCCACGCACCCCTTGGCATGCATCACTTCACACCTTGGGCTGGGGAAGGGAATTGGGTAAGATCTAGGACTGGAAAAGGAAGACAGGGCGTTGTAGGACACACTTTGTCTGACCCATCAGCTAAGGCCTTTCCGGAAGTAGGCCCTCAGCCTCACAAGGATACACAAGCCTCTAGTCCTGCACGGACAGTGCTGCATCAAGGTGGCGTCCCGCTAGACTCAATGAGGAAAACAGCCTTGATATACTTTGGCAACAAAATACTAAGCCGAGCAGTAAGATTATAGGACGTAAAGAAAACGTGAAACACGTATGTAACGTAGCAGCGATGGTGAGGCATGATAAAATCTTTGACCAGAGAGCCTTTTATCGTGGTTAGTCTGCGCTTGACCGCGCGAGAGTTGCGAGCAGCACTCTGTCGGTAGTCATCGTGCAGTGTACTCTGTCGGTAGCAGTAGCTCAGTGCAGTTGCGTCCAGTAGTCGGTCGGTAGTAGTCGTGCAGTACAGGTGCGAGCAGTCTGTCAGTGGGCAGTAATGAATCAGCAATGCTCATCTAACAATGTAAATTAACTGTAACTAATTTGTGCAATAATCGCCCCAATAATAATTTTTGATTTCAAAGCAATTTTTTACAAAAAAACCATTTAATTGAACTAATGATATCCTTCCATTTCCCTTAAAGTAAAGTTTCAGTTAAATTTCAAAAAAAAAAAAATATTATTTGCAATGCATTTCCTCCAAGCCGTGGCCAACAATAAGAGCAGAAACTTGACATGCAGTTATAGTGAGGTAAGAAATTAATTCTGATTTTTGCACAGGGCCAAAGACCGATATTTCGGTTTAATTGAATTTTCATTGTCACTGAAGTTTCATTAGCACTGAATTGTTTTTCATCATTTTCGTGACAGCTTATACTTTGAGTCAGATTGCGATTCTCATTTTTATTGTCATTAACGACCGGTTATGTTAGACTCCCATTTCTATTAAATATTGTCTTTTTTAAAAATTCTCCGGAAAGGTTACACTCAGCCCAATGATCATTAGCAGTCTTAAATAATATTCTTTTAAAATTACTGCGGGGAGGTTACACTTGGCGACACCCAGTCCAGGATCGAATTTCGTTGAGAGTCTTTTGAAAAACAGTCAGATATCTGGTCTTATTTGCTTAAATATAATTAACATTTGGCGCAACGCTTTTACTAATATTGTGAATTTCTTTCCTCAGATCATCGGCAATTCGTTGCTCTGTTGTATTTGCGTGTTGCTTTTTGCATTGTGCTTATTTATTTTGTGAATAATTTTGACTGTTGTAAAAATGCCGCGAAAGACTGTGAATAGTATATCGCGAGGTATTACGAATGAAACTACCGACTCAAACAACTTTACCGATAGGACATGTGACACGCAGTGTAATGATAACAATCCTGCGTTCACTAACAATCAGTGCATTCCAATCACTAATAATGACTTTTATCTTAATGATGAACAAACGAACTCGATTGTCTCGTCTGTTAATTTGGCGACAATTGATGACGCGGAACGCTCTGTTGTAATGAGCGCTGCCCAGCTTAACACACCCGGTTTACTAAATTCACGTGACAAAGACACAAATTTGTCCAATGAAAATGAACAGAATACACAAAGTACGACGGATCCATTTAATTCCGAAATAGTGACTGACAGTGTAAATTCGACTGCAAACCTTTGTGTAAATCTCAGAATAACCAAATGGTTACAGAAAGCAAGACAATTCCAGATCCACCATTAAACAGCACAGTGAATAGAGTAGGTAATAATGGCTTGGGTCAAATTTTGGCAGTATTACGACTAATGAATGAAAAACTGGATAACAATCTCAAACAAAGTAAACTGATTAATGAAAGGTATAAACAATCGAATGAAGAACAAGACAACATTAATAAAAAAATCAAACAACTTAGTGAACGGAATGAACAGATTAGTGAACAGATTAAAGCCATTGCCGCGCAATATTGTGATAATACAAGACAATTACGTGAGGATACTGAGGCTTGTGCTAATAACAGTAATGAAGAAGTTGGCACTGTTGCACAAGAATTAAGTAGTACACGTGTAGGGACAACAGAATCACATAAAGACGAAATTAATGCAGTCACTGAACAATGTTCAGCAAACGCAACACAGATACACGAAATTAATGCAGTCAATGAACAATTCCCTAAAAACACAGTACAGATACGCGACGAGATTAATTTAGAGTCACTGGAAGTTTCACACACTCTGAATACGGAAATTGTTAATAAAAGTGAACGACACAACAACCAAATTGGCGAAAATATTAAAGTAACAGAATTAAAAACTATTTCAGTCACCAATACGTCACAGAATCCGCCACGTTGCGAGCATTTGTCAGACTTACGCAGCGCGTATAATGTGAGCAATTTACAGAGACTACGAGACGTAAAATCCAAAAAGCTACGCGACTTAAAATATGAAAAGCTACGCAACTTCAAGTACGAAATGACACAGACGAACAGATTCACTCACAAACCCGAACGTGTTTTCAAATTCAATGACGAGAACGTAGATTACGAGCAATTTTTATCCGCCAGAAAATCTAAGGAATTTAATAATGGCAGAACACAGATACACGATTTGCACTGTATACGACAATTTATTTTTGTACTTTCACCGCTATTACCTGTAATGCAGAAGCTAGCTTTGAACCTGAGGCGATAATTTGCTATTGTATTTTCATCAGCATTACCTATTATGCAGAAACTGGAATTAGCAAGAATACAGCGATTTACTTTTGGAATTTTACCGCTATTGCTTGCAACGCAAAAGCTAAAATTTATTTGCAGTGCGTAATAGACCTCAGGGGATTCATTACGCTTTAATGAATATGTGCCGTAGCGTGCATAGGGCCCCGAGCTGTAGTTGTGCTGTTTCATCTTTAGTTTTCTGCACTGCTGCCTTCTCTTCTACTATCCTTTATATCTATCAAAACTGCTCTTTAACTATTGCTCTTTGTAGAATTAAGAAACGTTGTAATAAAAACCCGATAAGACAAATTTTTACCGAAAGTGACAATTTTCTTTAGGCACTCCAGAACTACCAGCGTAATTATAATAACAGATAAAATTTTAATCATCAGTATGTGTAAAATTAGCAGTAACAGTAACCACATTTTTGTAACAATAGATGCTTTTCACCACGATAGCATGAAAGTCAGCTGCTTAGCATACGTAACCAACAATGGAATGCACAAGGTCAACCAGGCTTTAATGTTTCGCCGCGTGCACGTATAGTCCCAGATCCAACAAATAGTAACGCACGACAGCAAGGAAACAACTACGTACAAAGAAGACAGTATTTCAATTCCTATCGCAATGCACCGTATAGGAATGACTATTACGACAGACGTAAAAATAATGAGCACAATTATCAGCGAACATTTAATAACAGTCTATCTTATCAGCAGCAAGAACATTAGCAACAACATATTCTGGTGAATGAACCAGGCAATAGGTGTCATCTATAGCGTAACACGTCAGTAAGGAATAACAGAGCAGTTCAAATAGTCGAAATGCCATAGCATCCTCCCGTAAATAATAGCACGTACGACAGAATTTGACCAGACACAGTACAGATTGCATATTCCAGTAACGTAAGCACTACTTTAGACACGCAGAATGTTGTTCACGAAAATGCTATTACTTTTGACGACATCAGAGACACTCTCTTGCAGGAAAGACCATTTGTTCAGAAAACTATTTCACATCCTGTTATCGAAATTAAAATTGGTTCATCGAAATTTTCAGCAGTAATTGATTCCGGATCACCTATATCAGTAATAAATGAAGAGACTTTCAACGAGTGCAACAAAGAGAATACGTATCCTACATTACCATTAGGCAAAATGAAAGTAAAAGGAGCAGTATCGAGTAAAGGAGTAGACGTTAAATTACAGACGCATTTATCATTTTGTATTGCAGGTCACACTTTTCACTCTAATTTCTGGATTGTTCCTTTATTGACGACAGACGTAATTTTAGGTACTAATTTTCTCGTACAACACGATGCAGTGGTTGATTTTCAAAATTCTTATTTAATGCTAAAGGACGAAAATGTACAATTGGCTTTAGAGTTTCAGTATTCATTGTCTGCGGAAGAACAAACAATTAACCGCACAGAGGTCATTTCCGCAACACGCAACATAGACTGTAATCCCACATTGTTCACAGATACGTACGTACACAACTATAATACTCCAGACGAAACTGACTACGACGTAATGCAGATGATTTCCGATAAGGTTAAACAAAGCAGTGCAAATACAGACGACGAACGCACGCAACTACGCAAAATTCTTTTACAGCAAGCTACATGGACACGTATGTTACGAGCTAGAAACATTTCTCCGATTTATATATCCAAGTATCATGCTTCTTCGAACCCTTGTGAACGGTTAATGAAAGAAATTGGTAAGCTGTGCCGAATATACTGCCACAAAAGACATATTGATTGGGATACACACATATTCTCATTCCAAGATGTAATTAATTCCATTCCAAATGAATCCACTATGCTATCTCCGTCTGTTATACTGAAAAACGTTGAACCACCAAACAAAATTAAAGAATTAGTAAACTTCGCTAAATGTCGTCGACTAAGACACCACGAAATAATTGACATTGCGCTGAACAACATCAAACGTGCCGCAGAGCGCCGGAGAAGACAGCAAAAACAGGTTTGTACACGCCGCGACTTTCACGTTGGACAGAAGATATTAGTGCGTACACACTATTTATCCAGCAAATTAAAAGGTAAGTGCAGTAAATTTGAACTTCTATACGCAGGTACATATCGGATTCGCAGCATCCCTCACCCCAATGTTGTACACGTCGAAACTTTGAGAACCAGAAAATCGAAAGGCAACCACCATTGGTCAAATATTAAACCCATTATTGAATGAAGACACTGTATGATTCAACACACTATGATGCCATTTACTAATGCAATTATATTCATATGACTAATTACTGATGATTATCGTATTTTTTCTTGGCAAGTGCCCGACAAGGTAAGGTTAGCAGGTCGCTTTTCTTGTCGTTACACATCAGACCGTGCATATTTTTCCAGATGAACTTACGTATTTTATGAATAATTATGCAATTCTATGTAATGACGTATCAATTTTATCAAATTCTCTCTCCATTAAAGTCTTTAATTCTCGCCTCTATTAACTACACTACATACAAGCTGAACGCAACGAACGTCACATTTTGTCCTCTTATATATGATTGTACCCCAGTTTTGTTTGTATGCACTGTGAAATGGTTAAGATATAATACACACCAGTTGACTTTGACATTTTTTTTGCCCTATGATGTCTCAACATCGTGACTGTTTTACATTGTTCTTTTTGCTGCTGCATTGTGATATTCTCTGTACATTTTTGCATCTGAACACTGTCAATGTCTTTGACATATGCTGTATGGTTAATTATGTCACCATAAACCAGTCATTATCTAATGGGTATATGATTTAAATGCAAGACATTAATCTTTGTTCGTCAATTTCAGAAAGAAATGATGCATGTAAGAAATCAATTCAACAGAAATGGGAATTTCACCTAAGGAATAAACGAAAGAAGATGCAATAACTTTATGAGGAAGAGTAAATGGATCAGGATTAACAAGCATTAACAAGAATATACTATACTCATCGTAGAATAGCAGTCTTAACTAATTTTTCTTTCAGAATACAAGGCGATTGATGCAGGCTGTCAGACAGAACTACACATCTTAGTTTTAGTGATGAAATGTGCTAGAGATAAGGAATAGTTGTATAATGAGTAATGAAGTGATTTTTTTTGCAGATGATAATGAATGCTGATGAATAATGATGAAGGATATGCTACTATGAATAATGAAGTTTTTCTTTACAGGTGATGATAATAATGAAGTTATGATAATATGGATAATGAAGTGATTGATAATGAAGTTTTTTCTTTACAGATGAGGATAATGTTGAAGTTATGTATTTATGCTATGTAGTTATTTAAGTATTTGTTGCAGTTTGCTTTGACAGTAGGTGTTATATTGCATAGTAGGATGATGGAAAGTTTTGGAAAGGACAGCTATGGAACACATTTTTATACACATTTCACTACCTGTTAATTCGAAGCTCACTACTTTTCAGCATAGTATGTGTTTCTTCTTTCAGCTCAATAATCCATTTTGTATTTTTTTTCCAGGAAAAGCTTTTCATGATACTTACTAAACCTGTTACTTATTATACTTGTTCTAGTACTTG
Organism: Schistocerca serialis cubense; assembly: GCF_023864345.2. Classification (NCBI taxonomy): domain Eukaryota; kingdom Metazoa; phylum Arthropoda; class Insecta; order Orthoptera; family Acrididae; genus Schistocerca; species Schistocerca serialis. The sequence continues at coordinate 1,215,895,262 of NC_064638.1, read as the reverse complement.
CATTTTTATTTTTACCCATTTGTGTCTATCATTTATAAATGTGACCACATATACTGCCTTGTTACATAACCTTGCTACAGCTGACTCATGACGAATGACATTACCTATCCTCATTTGCAGCGATAGGTCAAAAGCAAATAGTGTTATGCCTCAGCAATTAATTATCGATCCCAACGCAATGCATTGCTAACAAAAAAATGTATTACCAGTCCCACATAACGTCACTAGTTTATGATAATTCTGAATAATACTGATTAGCTCTGAATAGTATGTCACTTGAGTAATGACTTCTTAATGAGACAAAAAAAACAAATATATGTATAAAATAATGCTTTGTAACTGGCTAATAACTGCCAATGTTTTATTGTAATGAGACTGCTTATAATGCCCATGATTATTAATGCTATGACTGTAATTAACTGATTTTTAATAATGACTTCTTAATGATCTGAATAATACTGAATGATGAACAATGTTTTATTCTATTCAATACTTGCTGGCCACTGAGTGCCAATAATTAATGACACTAAATGAATTATGTTATTAGTTATGCCATTAATTAGCTCCTGTTTTCAATGATGATTTTTCATGTTCTATAATGTCACTAAATGAATTATGTTATTAGTTATGCCATTAATTAGCTCTTGTTTTCAATGTTGACTTTTCATGTTTTGGCAAATGGCCAATGAGTGCCAATAATTTGTATCACTCAATGTATTATGTTAATGCTAGGCCAATAATTGACTCACCTTTTCAATTAAGACTTCTGATGAACATTATTCTGTCATACTAAATATGCTTTGTAACTGGCCAAGGACTGCCACTGTTTATTGTAATATGATTACCCATGATGCCAATAATTTAATTTTATGAACATTATTCTGTAATACTAAATACATGGTACAGAAATGTTCAATAACTAGGCTATGAATGCCGCAAACTACTACTGTAATTCTCAATATTATGTGACTTAATGTCCTTCAACTTATGAGCTAACTACCCTGAATTACTGCAATGTCGATTTGTCCTGTCCATCCTCATGATCATGGAGCACTATATTTGGTTTTTGCACTAATTCTACGTTGGTGTGCCTTGTAAGAGCGTGGTGTTGACACGACATGCTGTCCACCACCGTGAGCGATGAAGACGTTATTATGGTCGCACTGTTTGGTGTACCTAGTGTACTGCCAAAATGAAAACATGGAACATTACTACGACAGTTCAGTGTCTTGGCTACGCTGATAAATTCTGATGGGAAAAGAACTTCAAATTGTGTCACTTGGTGTTGTACTTCTGTGGAAAGACATGGACTTTCAGAACAGCTGTGTGCAATCTAAAGTGCTACAACGATGATGCAATCCTTCCCTTTCCTATCCTAATTCTTGTCACATAGTGAAGATTATTTTGCTAACATCATTTATGTTCATGGGTTATACATTTTTTTTCGATTCGCTGAACTCCAGTGCGAGTACACTTATGGCACTTGTTGACATGATTTTTTGCCATTATGTTTATTTGTTGTGAAAATGCTAAAGACATTTTTTCGATTTGTTCTGAAGTACAGTATATGTGCACTCTTGTCTTTTATATTGTATATACATTTTTATTTTGATGATATGTTCTGAACTACAGTGCATGTGCACTTATGTGTTAATATGTTTTCTACTGAACTTCAGTGCCTGTGCACTTTTCTCATTTTTCAGTATGATTTGTACTCATTCTGTATACCTTTTATGATTTCCTGATATGTTCAATACTTATGTCATTTGTTACTCATTGTATATACATTTCGTCATTTGCTGATATGTCCTCAACTGCAGTGCATGTGCACTCATGCCACTTGTCAACATGATTTTCTGCCATTCTGTTTATTTGTTTTGAAAATGCTACAGAATTTTTTCAGTGCGTATGCACTCTGTTATCTGTCAAATAATTTGTATATGCATTTTTCTGATTTGCTACTATGTTTTGTACTCACATTTTGTCTTTGTCTGATATATTTTGTACTTGGTGCGTGTGCACCACATTTAATTTATGTACTACATATGAGTATTCTGTAAATTGTAAAAATTTCTTGCGATGGCAAGTCCAAATGACTCACCATCGCTGCCAAATTTTTGCCCCCCCCAGTGGAGGGTTATGAAACACCTATGTAACGTAGCAGCGATGGTGAGGCATGATAAAATCTTTGACCAGAGAGCCTTTTATCGTGGTTAGTCTGCGCTTGACCGCGCGAGAGTTGCGAGCAGCACTCTGTCGGTAGTCATCGTGCAGTGTACTCTGTCGGTAGCAGTAGCTCAGTGCAGTTGCGTCCAGTAGTCGGTCGGTAGTAGTCGTGCAGTACAGGTGCGAGCAGTCTGTCAGTGGGCAGTCTGTGAGCAGTGCAGTATGTCGGTAGTAGCAGTCGAGTGCAGTTGTGTGTGAGGAGTCGGCGAGCGTCGACATGGCATTCTGGTCCAGATTCAGGACGAGGATATTACTTTTTAAACAAGGTAATGAATCAGCAATGCTCATCTAATAATGTAAATTAACTGTAACTAATTTGTGCAATAATCGCCCCAATAATAATTTTTGATTTCAAAGCAATTTTTTACAAAAAAACCATTTAATTGAACCAATGATTTTCTTCCATTTCCCTTAAAGTAAAGTTTCAGTTAAATTAAAAAAAAAATTATTTGCAATGCATTTCCTCCAAGCCGTGGCCAACAATAAGAGCAGAAACTTGACATGCAGTTATAGTGAGGTAAGAAATTAATTCTGATTTTTGCACAGGGCCAAAGACCGATATTTCGGTTTAATTGAATTTTCATTGTCACTGAAGTTTCATTAGCACTGAATTGTTTTTCATCATTTTCGTGACAGCTTATACTTTGAGTCAGATTGCGATTCTCATTTTTATTGTCATTAAATTTAATTGCTAGGGAGGTTATGTTTGGCTCCCATTTCTATTAAATATTGTCTTTTTTAAAAATTCTCCGGAAAGGTTACACTTAGCTCAATGATCATTAGCAGTCTTAAATAATATTCTTTTAAATTTCGGTGGAAAGGTTACAAACGTTATAGAAGATTATCAAATGAATGTAGTGTCTGAGGCAATATAACTGACAACCGGTTGACTATCACGACATAGTAGGCTTTACGCTTACCTGTAGAATAAGGGTCTTTGTAACACGTAATGATTTTGCTAAAGCTCGCTGCCGGAACTCTCACCGCTTTATACTCAAAATAGTGCAAAAACAGTCTACCATGGATACTCCCAGTTTGTCAGTGAGATTTTGCAATGACCTTAATCCAGAATCATGTGAATGGACAACTAGTACCATTCGGTATATAGCTGTAAGTCCGTCAGAGTTGCCCACTATCAACGGCAATTTCGTTTAAACCTTTCATAAGGAAACTGAACTGCTCACTCGCAGGTTTGACGTTAATGTGAGAATTTTCAGATGACCTTAGTGTATTTGTGCCGGCACAACACTAAACAGCACACGTAAAATATTTACTGAACTCTTATTTTGAAGTAACAGCAGCTATGTTCAGCTGCTACATATTCAAAGTAATGAACTTACGGAAAGGTTCACTGTTGGACGAACATCAGTGATTACCCTCAGCAACAAAGCCACGATGGCTGAATCTGATGTCAAACACCAGGATTTGAGCTTTCATAGTGTAAACTATTTACTTACAACGTGTAGAAAACGGATACAAGTTTCAGAGTTTCAATGAACTTAAAAGTACTCACCAGTGTTACTGAAGACGCGTTGCCAGCAATGTGAAAGTCATACGATACACGTAGCAGCGGTGGATGTGTAGATAGTTCGAGTGGAGCGGGCTATTGCCCGAAAATTCTCTTTAATAGTTCTGAAGCGAATACCATTAAAGTGCTTCCTTCAATTTAGGAATAATTTGAAGTCACAAAGGTTTAAGCTGGACATTTTGGAACAAAGGCTAGGACCAAATGAGAAAAAGAAACGGCGATACTTTTCTGCAACACCCGTCCATTATTTTGCAGGAAATACTCTGGCTAATAAGGCGCAAGTCGCAAGTGTGACTGTTTTCTCGATCGATTGGTCTGTTAAGTGCAGTACCACCCACCACACTTCTGAGATTTAAGCTCCTGGTATTTCAACTTGATTCCTAAACTGAAGGAAGCAATCCATGGTATTCGTACATACAGGATGCAGGCTACAAATTGACGCTCGATATTAAAGTTTGGACCAGCATAGGGCTACGTTCAGAAAGGAGTCTCGATATTGTACAGAAAATGAAACTAGTGAACGAGTTCATCTTATCTAAATTGAATTACATAGCGGCCGTTACCCAACTGTAACACTAATGGCCCGAAGTCCACTATCAACGAATACATATTTCGCACGACGTGGAAATGATTTCAAAATGCAGCACTTCAATATAATTTAAGATTTGTATAACAGATAATAGAACAAAAATGTTAAATGTTACTTGTATATAATGTCTTTGAAAGATCAAATTTCAGTCCTACCAACTCGACAAATGTAAAAGTAGTTCCCTCCCAAAAGTCATGTGACGTCCATCAACGCGGGCAAAATACATTCAAAACACAGCTTTCTCAGAACCACCATAGTCGAAAACAGCTGCGTACACAGGGGATACAAAATGTGGAACACAAACAAAGCAGTAACTACAGCCAAGGAGCAGTCAGGCCCTAACTGAAGGTTCGTTCCCTCATGCAATTGATCTGATATGGGGAAGAACAACCATAACAGCCAGCTGACATCAAATGTTACAGAAATTTGGTGTAAAGTCATTAGAGAACCTATTCCAGTCCACGCAGAGCTATGTTCTATCCACCTTATCAACTATGACATGCGTACATCTGAAAACTAATTCGCAATCTCGAATATCGTGTCTTCTAAGAAACTCATTCACCGATGAAAAGAATCGCAGATTATGTTACGATGTTTTTCCTGGGAGTAACTGCAGTTACGAAGTTTGTACACGGAAAGTTTACTGTTTGCAAGTGTTAGGTGTGTTGTGTCCTCGGTGTTAACTTGGGAGCAGCAGTATCTACCGTTACTTGTAACCAACAGTACATATGCTCATTACATATGTAGTCGCCAGTGAGTGTATAACCAGTGATTTCGCCTAGAATAGTAATTACTAAACAGCTTTGTGAACAGGTTCCGAATTTGCCACTTCTACGGTTGGTATCAGTAATTAAGTTCTTGGCTAATTATTAATCAGTTCGAACATTAAATATGCGCAATGTAATTCAACATGATCCTCACTAGGCACCGTTGAAATACGGCAATGCTCAAGTAATGAAAGGAAGACACGTCAAAGCAGTAGGAATCCCTCCTCATGCATAGTGGATCGAGGAAAGGAATTCCTCAACAGAAATTTGGCACACAAAGGCCGATAGAGTGCTGAAACCAAAGTTAAGACTTATGAAGCCTGGGTGCAGTAGTCCCAACTTATTCAGAGTGAAATTTCATAATAAGTTAACTCCAGAAAACAGGCAGGATTTTTTTGATCAGTTTTGGCATATAGAATATTATAGCAGATAGCGAGAATTCATATGCCGACTTGTGAAAACTGTTAGCAGAAGACAGATTCGAAATACGACTGAATCAAGAAGAAAAATTTCAAGACCATATTAATTCATGCTAATAATACTAAGATGTGCCAGAAGTGTTTCTGCATGCTGTCTCTGCTACAGTTACGTGGACGGCATCTACCATAAGAAAACTGGGAGCAGATGGAATTTTGTCGCCTTATGTGAGAGGAAAACATTCTAAAAGGAGGGGCAGACTATGAGCTGAAATAAAGGAGTCAGTGAGAGAGCATATAAACAGCGTAAGGCACGCTATACAAAGAAAGTAATGAGAAGGAAATACTTTGATGCCAAACTGAGCACTGCGAAGATGCACAGGATGTACCTGAGATGGATCAAGGGAAGTAAATATGTCTCCTTGAATCCTGCCACATTAAGGCAATGCACTAATACATTCAACCAATAACATAACTAATCATTCTTTCATCCCCAAAAGGGTAAGCGTGAAATAAGCGAAATTCTGGAGGCTAGAAAGCAGATGTGGCAAACAAATACTCCTCTCACATTGCGAACAAAGCTATACTCAGGGAGCTGAAAAATGAGGACCAAATTACTTCAGTTTCAGATATGTCCATTGTCAGTGTATTTTTGGATCCGCAGAAAGTATTGGCTATCCCTCGGTCTGATATAAGCCTTTATTACTACAAATGAAAATGTTACATCTTCAGTTTCGCACTATACAACAAGAGAAACGAGGAAAGGTAGTGCTATGTTTGGCATGATACCATTGCCCGTCGTAGTTCATATAAAATAGCCAGCTGTTTTACCATTCTTACAGATGCGAGCTGGTAAAGTTAGCAGAACATTCAAACTCTGATCGCTGCAGAGGGCAACACAGTAACAGATTCCTATTTTCTGTTTTTGTCATTGTGGCTCTTAGGTTCGGAATACTGAACATCTCTTTCTAGAACGGGGGTATTCCCAGAAGGAGACTTCGTGCTCTCTCTGATCAAAAGAAGAATGAAGAACCAGTCTCTGTACATTCCGTGTCAGTGGGTTACCTTGATTAAATGAGTAGAGTCACAGGGAACCGCCACACATTGTAAAAAAAATTAGGTGATTTGGAGTATAATACAGAAAATTGATGACCACGCAAAGTGTACTTAAAATACACTCACCAGAATGAAACAAAGTGTATCTTTGTCCACAAGCAATCCAGAGGAAGGCAACTGTTGACCTGCGACATCCTCGGACAGGCATAATAAAGTTGAAGGATCTGTTGTTCTCATGCGACAGCAAGTGCATCCCAACTGCTTATCAGCAGTTGTATCTAAGCCTGGTTTCAACATAAAGCGGTAGACTAAAACCTATTGCTGGTGGTGTATCGAGAAAAATGGACAAGAATACCATATTAGATTATTTTGTCATTTTTTGTAGCGCAACTTACAATAGAAATAGGCCGCAGATTTTTCCAGAGAAGAAGTCGGAGAGCCCTTTTTTAAAACAAGTAGAGCACATTAGTATAAAACACTCAAATCCCTTCAGTTTCAACTGTTTGTCTGTGAACTTCCAACAAGATTCAAATGAATTTAGATTTATAGTGGTTATTTAAACTTCTTTCACTTCTTCTGTAAAAATTGCAGTTTCGAGTTACGATATTAAGACTTGGAGACGTTGATTTGTGAACAAGTGAACAGAACGTGGAAACGCACGCAATAGAAACAGAAACGCAATAAGATGCCAAGATCCACCAAGGTGTGACAACAAACGAAACGCGAAACTCTAGCCAAAAAACAATAATATCAGTCTGGCTACCAAAGCAATACGCACCGACATGATAACGACAGAAATAACGAGCTTAGCGGAATTTCACTGAAGAATAACAAAACTATAGCATATACTGCATAAATAATGTAGTTCTTAGAACTAAGCAGAACCATGGTACCCCTCAGTCAGAGATACAAGGACGAGAATATAGACTTTTGAGTCCTCTACGTTGTATTTTGCATTGTATTTTCACTGTAACTTTAAGACTTTTACCCATCATGATAGGATAAAGGCCGTATAATTAGAAATAATTTGTACAACGAAGGATTATATATATATATATATATATATATATATATATATATATATATATATATATATGTGTGTGTGTGTGTGTGTGTGTGTGTGTGTATGTTTCCGTAAGAACGTGTAAAAGTTTAACAGGACATAGAGGATGCTCTATTGGACAGTTTGATGTAGGGGGCTTGGGGTCAGAGAAGCCAGTTTAAGGGAATAATAAGCACAAAATCACAATACTGTGTATTTTTTTTATTTACATTAGCTATCTGCAAATACCATCATTGACACAATGAACGTATCATTTGTAATGTTTCTTACAAAATGTGCTGAAACTCCTAGTCATCAACCTCAACGCAAGAATGACAACGACGAACAAGTTTCTGACACGCCCTGACAAATTTCCCTGGTATGTTAGGAATCACACTACAGGCAGCTACAACTCTGTCAATTGATTCCATATCCACTGGGGTCTCATACACAAGTGACTTCAGATAAGACCATAAGACATAATAAAGGGGACTCAGGTCAGGCTACCTCGCATGCCACGGAATAGGGCCTCCCCTTTCAATCGAGCGACCAGGGAGTACTGTACTGGTACTGCTCTACCGCATTGAACTGCACGTTTCTGAAGAGCACTGAGTAATGAATGAATCTATCGTTGATTTACAGCACGTTACGTCATGATAGAATGTAAATACGATAGAAAAGGAGCCACCTTATGGAGAAGAATAAAGTAAATGAAACCTGCATCATGACTTCCTCGTAATCAGGATCGTTCTCCTTGTTTCCTTGTAGGAAATAAAGAATGTACATGTAAATAAACATTGCAGCACGTGTCAACTTGTACACACACACACGCTCACACACACACACACACACACACACACACACACATATATATATATATATATATATATATATATATATATATATATATATATATATATATATATTCTAAACATGCTGCGTGGTGTCTGTTTGTTCTATATCGTATCTCCCTACCACTTTCGTGCAACGACGATCTGAGCGTGTTTTTTAGGGAATTGACTAGTTTGAACCTGGGACCTGTTGCTGGTAACGAGACGCCAGACCACACATGACATGTAGAATTCAGAAGAGTTCAGTGAGACTAGCGATGATATAACCAAATACTTAATGATTTCAGCGTCAGCTCCACTGCACTCCCTGTAAAAGAATCTTAATACTAACTAAATTTAGTGGAAGGGGTTCAAGGCTTTCCTATTTTTAGTTAGCTGGTAAAATAACGTCGAAAAAGCAGTTAAGTTTACCATTCGAAGTTTCATTCTACTCACAAAACATCGTTTATAAATTGCACTATTGATAAAAGGAAATGTTTTAATACAGGATGGTAAAAACCAACTGCGTTCAACATAAATGTGAACGAATATTCCCTGAATGGGTTTCCAAGTTCTACAATGGATCGAAGGATGACCTATCCCATATCACATCTATAATCTAGGTTTAAATTAAGTTTCACAAAAGAGAAAACTATCAAAATGGTCTACCGTGACCATCAAACATCTTTAATTACTAATCTAACTTGTCGTAAATTACAGTAGCTGAAGTGGTTTCTCAATAACTATATAACACAAAAATCATCGCGTTTCAGATTTTTACTTCAAGTGGCAAATGTGAACACCATGAGCTTTAATTGACGATCGACACTAGTATTACGCAAAAAGGGGATGTAACAGATGAGACTTCTGCAGTTCTGAGTGAAGCCTTATGCGTTCAAAAATGCGGCATCGCATGCATTCATTACCTTGTCGGTGTTCGTCAGGGGGCAGCGGGCAGCACAGCTCTGCTCACCTCGCTGTCTCGGAAGCAACTCCATCCTAACTTCTCCTTACTACAATGTACCGAAGTCGGTTTAAAAAGCTGTCTGGCTGTGTTTTCATCTGACCAATCAGGGTCGCAATGTTAACCTTAAGCTCCGCCTGCAAAAATTCTGTCTATCCAATGAGAAACGTTATACTTTTCGTGGTGGGGCAATGTTTTTAAAGTTTGCAACGTAACAGAGACGCGAAAAAGTCTCACGCTAAAACTTGCAGCTGGTGTGATCCTTTAATGTTATCGTAACATCTATACTGTTCTTTTGGAGGGCTCTATCTTTTAACATGGGCTGGGGGGTGGTCCTAACGAAACAGAGACGCGAAAATGTCTCACGCTAAAAGTTGCGGGTAGTGTAGCCCTTTTCGTGTTATCGTAAGATCTATCTGTTCTTCTGGAGGGCTCTAGTTTTTAACATTGGCTGGGGGGGGGTGGTCTTGACATAACAGAGACACGAAAAAGTCTCACGGCAAAACTTGCGGGTGGTGCGGTCCTAGCGGTTAGCTGGCGACGTGCGTGTCCATCCGTCCCTTATCGTAGGGCCTTCCAGCTTAACACTGTTCTGCTCTCGGCTTCTGTTCTCGTTTCTCCCCTCGGAACTGCGTGTGTCTCACGGTGGGATGGTATGACATGCATTTAGGCATTCTTGTGTTAGTCTGTGGTATTCCATTTGCTCACTCGTTACTCGTATTACTTTGGTTAATTTAATGTCACGATTTATTCGGAGCTATGTGACATACTACTGGATTTGCTTATCATGTCAGGGTTTTCATGGAAGGTGTTGGATTTGCCTGACACCTTACATATCACCACCCTTCGAACTTAATGTTTGCACTGAATTTAGGCAATGATTGAATCGTTGTCTAAGTTAGTCAAAAAGTATTGCTTTATCTAAATTTTGCTGCCTGCTGTTCAGCCACGTTATTCTGGTTCTATGCTAGTTTGTATTACTAATTTATATTTTTATATTCTTCCACATTATTCTCATAAGTGACAAGAGAAGAATATTTTTATGCTATTATTAATTATTTTCTTTCTTTATTTAAGTGTGAAGTTTGTTTTTTAAGAAGTTTGTTATCGAAAGTGAGGAGTCTTTCACATAGATTTTCTTAGAAATATAATTTTTTATAAGTGTAGTAATTAAGTAAAATCTATTCCTAATGCATTTTCTAAATATCATGTACAAGTAAAATGTTTTTGTTTCTAGATGCTCATTTCAACATTATTACACTAACTAATAAGAATTATTTCCAAGAATTGCTTTGACAAAGAAATATACCTACACAAGTATTGAGATATTATCCTAACAAATGGTACAAATGTTAAAAAAAAGGGAAAACATTCACTAAGATAATTTTTTATTCTTTGTTTTTATAAGGAGAAAATAAGTAAAATATAGTTATTCTTTTATTTTTATGAGGAGAAAATAAGTGGCATATAGTTTTAGTGTTTATTATGCCTTACTTTTGTTCTTTATATACTGTCCATTTCAGAACTAATAACTTATTTTTATCGATAGTCTATTTTTTATTTAAGTCCATAGTCAATGACTGTTATTTTGTAGTTTATTAGGTGTCTAGTGTGCTTAACTTATTTAGTTTTTCACACATTTCTTTTCTACAATTCCTACATCACATAATTTGATTTCACACATTCACACAATCCTATAAATGTTTAAGCATGAGGTTGGCGAATGTTTTTGCACAAAGGTGGTGGACTTGAGCGAGATGGATGTGGCAAGTATCTGATGTACAGCTTCGTTCATTGTTCCTTGTTAGCTTTGCAAGTGTGTGTTGCTGTTGTGGAGGTCCCATAATGGAATGGAGCTGTGAGTGCAGAATCTCATGGTTTACTGGATTTGTATGCGTGAAAGTCATCGTTATGTGTCGCTGAAAGCGGTCGTTTTTCGTTGTAATACTTCGCAGACGACTAGTTTACATTAGGATAGGGATTTGGGAAGGTATGTCGTCTATTCTTCACCCATCTTCTTTCTTGGTCTCAATCTTGCGAATCTTCAACTTCTGTTCTTCCTGCTTTTTCTCTGCTTCTTACTTGATTCTTGGTTCTTCGCTGGGCAGGATATGGAAATATTTATTGATAACTAGTCGCGTCACTGCAGGGTGTTCCATCCCAGCAGGGTTCCACCTAGCGGTTAAATTTATTGCCCACTTCAGTTACAACGGCCTTCTGTTGGTCTTGCTGTCCTTTCCCTTCTCTTGAAGCTTCTGCTTTGTAGGAATCGTGTCTTGCTAATTATGTCCTTTTCTTTCTTGATACTTCTCGTGTTGCAACTTGTGGGGCGTTGCATCTCGTCCTTGCTGGAGTTTTTACAATGGTTCTTACAAAAAGTTTTAGTTATAGTCATCTAATATGTGTCTAGTACCTACATTATTTTACGCCTTCTTAAAAAGCTTTACAAATTTCGGCGCCATTTCCATGTTACAATTCTAAGATATTTTGAGTCTTAACTTCTACAAAAATCCTCAAATTCGTTTTTTATTTTTGTTTAGTGTCATGATGTATAGCATTTTAGTATTTCATGCTTTTAGACTATCTACATTTTATTCCTTCACTTAATCTATGGTTTTATAGGTGTTATTTTTGTTTTTGTTTTTATTGAAACTGCTTTCTTTTTCCCACCTTCCTCTCTCTTCATTCTTCTTTCTCCTGACGATCTTATCTGCAACATAATCTTGAAATATTGTGCTGATTATTTACCAGTAATAAAATTAATCTTCAAACTTGTACTGAAAGTGTTTAATACTGCCAGTCTTAGGTAAAAATACCTCTGCTTTATATCGTAAAATACCCTTTAATTCTCTTTTACTGTATTCTGAAATACCTTGAACTTCTTGCAATTTTTCGTCGATTTCTTTATGGACTTCTAACATGAGTTGAGGCGATTCCCCCTTTTGTGCATACCATTCTAATTCTTCATCCTCTTTATCTCGCATCATTCTTAATTGTTTATTTAAAACTGGTATTTCTTCTAATTTTAGCGTTTGCTCAAAGAGAAGTGTGACATTCCCGAATGTTACGCTACCTTTCCCCATATCTATTATCGCTCATCTCTCATTTAAAAAATCTGCACCTATAATCAAATCTATAGTTAGTTTAGGTATAACCATGAAGTTGGCTTCAATCTTTTGACCCTGGCACGAAAGAGTTAACCTTGTTTGTCTCGTAACTTCTGCAGCATTGTTTCTAATAGGACCTCTTACTTTAATCTCACGTGTTTTCAGAACTGGCAATTCCTCATTGGGATTGCACTGCATGAATAAATTTTCTGAGATCGCAGTCAGTTCACTTCCGCTATCAATTACAATATTGACTGGGATATGCTTTACCATGGCCTTCACAATTGGTTGAATTTGAAAGGGTTGATCCTGTTCTTCTTCTTCTTGCATCAACGAATCCTCCACTGAATCATACATGAGTCCTTTTAGGAATTTCCCTTGTGAATTCGAACTTTCTGTAGGATAAGCTTCGACTGCTACTTCTCTCTCTTTTATTTCCTCTTCTCTATTTCTTCCTTCATTTATGCTTTCTTCAACATCCTCTACTTTTTCCTCACCCTCGTCTATCTTCTCCTTCTTCATCACTACTTCCACATAATCGCATCTAAATGCTCTAATTATCGCTTCATAACTTCCTTCATTATATACTTCGGGTTGTGTGCCCACTCGTAACTTATTTTCAACTTCTGTCGACTGTGCATTATCCTCATTGAATTCACTTTCCCTGGTTTCCATCTCAAATAGCTTTACAATACTCACTACTTCGTCCTTTCCTCCTACATTTGTTGTGCATGCCTCTGGTAATTCATCTTCCTTGTCAGTATTCTCCCAATTAATTTCGTCCCAACGCGATATTGTTATTTTCTTGTCTTCGTTTTCATCTGGTCCCTGCGGATTTGTTTCTTCTTTCTTCTCTTCTTGTGATAAGATTTTTACTTCTCTGTTCAAGGTGCTGCAATTGTCCTGGGTCGATGCGTCATTCTCTTTGGCATGGGCGCTTAGCTATCAATTCGAACGTTTATCGGGGTTTGGTGGTCTTACCTCCACCTCTTCTATGTGTATTGTCTTTTCTTGTTCAGCTTGTTGATAGTGGTTTCTTTGTTGATAGTTTGTCGGTCTATTGGTTCTCCAGTACCCATTCCAGTTGTCGTTATTCCCTCTGTAATAGTTGTTGCTGATCCTGGGTGAATTATAGTTATTGCCATATTCTCTTCTAAATCCATAACCGGTTCTTTGTTGAAATCTATTGTCGTTTCTTGGTGCAAAGTTATCACATGGTTCGTAATTATTGTTTCTTCGTACTGTGTCTTGTGGATTCCACTGCTTTTTGCTTTCGTTTTCTCGTGTGCTTCATCTTTTTCTTGCGTCATCTTCCGAAAATATGAACTCTAGTTCCCTCAGAAAACCTTTAAATGCTTCGACGTGATATAGAACAAACAGACACCACACAACATGTTTAGAAAATGGCGACCCTGCCAGGATGGTAAAATACCATGATTGAAGGTCGACCACATGCCTAACTAGGTAAGAAAAATATCCTGTTGAAAAATTTTCGTAGTAAAATAACTATATAACAGAAAAATTATCGCGCTTCAGATTTTTACTTCAAGTGGCAAATGTGAACACCATGAGCTTTAATTGATGATCGACACTAGTATTACGCAAGAAGGGGATGTAACAGATGAGGCTTCTGCAGTTCTGAGTGAAGCCTTATGCGTTCAAAAATGCGGCATCGCGTGCGTTCATTACCTTGTCGGTGGTCGTCAGGGGGCAGCGGGCAGCACAGCTCTGCTCACCTCGCTGTCTCGGAAGCAACTCCATCCTAACTTCTCCTTACTACAATTTACTGAAGTCGGTTTAAAAAACTGTCTGGCTGTGTTTTCATCTGACCAATCAGGGTCTCAATGTTAACCTTAAGCTCCGCCTGCAAAAATTCTGTCTATCCAATGAGAAACGTTATACTTTTGGCTCTGAGCACTATGGGACTTAACATCTATGGTCATCAGTCCCCTCGTTATACTTTTCGTGGTGGGGCAATGTTTTTAAAGTTTGCAACGTAACAGAGACGCGAAAAAGTCTCACGCTAAAACTTGCAGCTGGTGTGGTCCTTTAGTGTTATTGTAACATCTATACTGTTCTTTTGGAGGGCTCTATCTTTTAACATGGGCTGGGGGATGGTCCTAACGAAACAGAGACGCGAAAAAGTCTCATGCTAAAAGTTGCGGGTGGTGTGGCCCTTTTTGTGTTATCGTAAGATCTATCTGTTCTTCTGGAGGGCTCTAGTTTTTAACATTGGCTGGGGGGGGTGGTCTTGACATAACAGAGACACGAAAAAGTCTCACGGCAAAACTTGCGGGTGGTGCGGTCCTAGCGGTTAGCTGGCGACGTGCGTGTCCATCCGTCCCTTATCGTAGGGCCTTCCAGCTTAACACTGTTCTGCTCTCGGCTTCTGTTCTCGTTTCTCCCCTCGGAACTGCGTGTGTCTCACGGTGGGATGGTATGACATGCATTTAGGCATTCTTGTGTTAGTCTGTGGTATTCCATTTGCTCACTCGTTACTCGTATTACTTTGGTTAATTTAATGTCACGATTTATTCGGATATATATATATATATATATATATATATATATATATATATATATATACTCCTGGAAATTGAAATAAGAACACCGTGAATTCATTGTCCCAGGAAGGGGAAACTTTATTGACACATTCCTGGGGTCAGATACATCACATGATCACACTGACAGAACCACAGGCACATAGACACAGGCAACAGAGCATGCACGATGTCGGCACTAGTACAGTGTATATCCACCTTTCGCAGCAATGCAGGCTGCTTTTCTCCCGTGGAGACGATCGTAGAGATGCTGGATGTAGTCCTGTGGAACGGCTTGCCATGCCATTTCCACCTGGCGCCTCAGTTGGACCAGCGTTCGTGCTGGACGTGCAGACCGCGTGAGACGACGCTTCATCCAGTCCCAAACATGCTCAATGGGGGACAGATCCGGAGATCTTGCTGGCCAGGGTAGTTGACTTACACCTTCTAGAGCACGTTGAGTGGCACAGGATACATGCGGACGTGCATTGTCCTGTTGGAACAGCAAGTTCCCTTGCCGATCTAGGAATGGTAGAACGATGGGTTCGATGACGGTTTGGATGTACCGTGCACTATTCAGTGTCCCCTCGACGATCACCAGTGGTGTACGGCCAGTGTAGGAGATCGCTCCCCACACCATGATGACGGTTGTTGGCCCTGTGTGCCTCGGTCGTATGCAGTCCTGATTGTGGCGCTCACCTGCACGGCGCCAAACACGCATACGACCATCATTGGCACCAAGGCAGAAGCGACTCTCATCGCTGAAGACGACACGTCTCCATTCGTCCCTCCATTCACGCCTGTCGCGACACCACTGGAGGCGGGCTGCACGATGTTGGGGCGTGAGCGGAAGACGGCCTAACGGTGTGCGGGACCGTAGCCCAGCTTCATGGAGACGATTGCGAATGGTCCTCGCCGATACCCCAGGAGCAACAGTGTCCCTAATTTGCTGGGAAGTGGCGGTGCGGTCCCCTACGGCACTGCGTAGGATCCTACGGTCTTGGCGTGCATCCGTGCGTCGCTGCGGTCCGGTCCCAGGTCGACGGGCACGTGCACCTTCCGCCGACCACTGGCTACAACATCGATGTACTGTGGAGACCTCACGCCCCACGTGTTGAGTAATTCGGCGGTACGTCCAACCGACCTCCCGCATGCCCACTATACGCCCTCGCTCAAAGTCCGTCAACTGCACATACGGTTCACGTCCACGCTGTCGCGGCATGCTACCAGTGTTAAAGACTGCGATGGAGCTCCGTATGCCACGGCAAACTGGCTGACACTGACGGCGGCGGTGCACAAATGCTGCGCAGCTAGCGCCATTCGACGGCCAACACCGCGGTTCCTGGTGTGTCCGCTGTGCCGTGCGTGTGATCATTGCTTGTACAGCCCTCTCGCAGTGTCCGGAGCAAGTATGGTGGGTCTGACACACCGGTGTCAATGTGTTCTATTTTCCATTTCCAGGAGTGTATATATATATTTATATATATACAGGGTGTCCCAGCTATCTTGTCCACCCAAAATATCTCTGGAACAATAACAGATATTAGAAAACTACATTCGCCGGTATCAATGTAGGGCTGGGGCCCATGAATGTACATATTTGGAAACATTCTAAAACGAAAGCAAATGTGTTTTTTAACACAAAATTATGTTTTTTAAATGGACCTCCTATATTTTCTCTTCAGCAATCCATAGCATGACAAATTACATACACAATGGCGTTGATTGCATCGCAATATTCCCATTATATCCCGAGATATTGAGACGCGATGTTGACTCTTGAAACACCCGACATGCGCTGCTAGCGCACGTCCTGATGCTCAGGCGTGAACCCCATGCTGCCCGTAATCGCGATGTGATTGACATGTGTCATCACCCCTCCATACTTATCAAGAGGTCCGAAACGAATAATACGGTCTGCTGCCATCAACTCTCATAAGCACGCATTCGTTTCCCTCTTGCACGTTTTACGTATCTACGCACACAATATGAACCAGTACCGATCGATGTGCACCCGTGAGGTTGTCTTATTTATCCTGCACACCGAAAATAAGGATTATCTAATGCGTTATATGACCCTTTGTGCCTGTCGCGCAGGGCCTGGCTCTACCTAGTCAAGTGTCCAACGTAGTTCCCACTACTGCCACAGTTACCACTTCGCCTTGTTTATGATTTGCGAGCCATGCAAACTCCTGTACTCCACCACTCTGCGATCATCCCATTTGTTGTTGCTTTGGCGTGCAGTACACCGCTTGCCAGTGTAGTCGTACATCAGAGTAATCTAGTGACGGCACGGAGGTAGTACACATTGTGAATAAACGTTGTGTTGTGGTACTTATACTGTACAGTATAATGTACACACATCAAGATATGGTAGAAATGCTGCTGATCTATGGAGAATGTACGTTGGCGGGAAATACGTTATGAGATTGCTTGTTTGTTGATAGTACTGTTAGCGAACATTATGGTTATTAAGTTAATATGTCTGTTTTCTACACTACTCTACATACCTGTACTGTACCCTGTTGTAGGTGGACGAAATGATGTTCAGGCAGAACGACTGTACAGAAGACGATTCCCTTACAAGCCATCGCCTTCGCGCCGGATGTTTGGTCGTCTCACATCTCGTCTACGTGAAACGTGAAGCTTAAATCCAAGACCTCGACATCGTCCTAGAAAACGCACAGA
The DNA here is from genome assembly GCF_023864345.2 of Schistocerca serialis cubense. Lineage (NCBI taxonomy): Eukaryota > Metazoa > Arthropoda > Insecta > Orthoptera > Acrididae > Schistocerca > Schistocerca serialis. The sequence continues at coordinate 1,215,877,509 of NC_064638.1, read as the reverse complement.
TGAACGTGCCGAAGTTGCTGTGCTCGCTACCATAGCTGTGAATCGTCAAATCAGCACACGTCAAATTGAACGTGAAGTTGGTGTGTCGAAATCAAGTGCACAGCGTATTCTTAAACGTCATAAATTTCATACTTACCATGTTCATTTACACCAGGATCTTCATGAAAATGACTTCCGCAATAGGGTAACATTTTGTCGGTGGGCTCAGCAAAAACTTCTGACAAATCCAAATTTTTTTGCAGATGTTCTCTTTACCGACGAGGCATCATTCTGCAACAAAGGAATTGTCAATATGAGGAATATGCATTATTGGGCCGCAGACAATCCAAAAAGGCTCCATCAGGTAGAGCATCAAGTAGTTAATGATTTGTGTGTGATTATTGGAGATACCATTATCGGACCTTTCTTTATAAATGGCATCTAAAATGGCAGACAATACTCCAGATTTATACGACACAATCTTTCTGTTCTCTTGGACACCGTACCTCTGAACCGGAGAATGGTCATGTGGTATCAGCATGACAGATGCCCTGCACATAACGCCTTACGAGCACGACGACTTCTGAACCGTAAGTTCCTTGGTAGGTGGATTGGACGAGGTGGCCCAGTTAGGTGGCCTGCCCGATCTCCGGACCTTACACCGCTGGATTATTTTGTTTGGGGAGCAGTGAAGGATACTGTTTACCAACATGAACCAACAACACCAGAGGACATGAAGCAACGCATTATTGATGCTTGTACAGCCATCAGAGAGGAAACAGTAGCACGAAGTAGGGCATCCTTCATCCGCAGAGTGACCCTATGTATGCAAGCCAATGGGCATCACTATGAGCATGAGATGTGAACTCTATGTTTAGTATGTAGTGCTGGTATCACAGTGGAAGTTTCTACAAAGGGCCATTTTACCCAGTGATGTTAAGAAACATTTGTTTGCAACAATTTGTCATTTAACGCATTAGATAAACGTAACATTGATAATTATGTGATAATAAAACTAATTGGTTAAGCATGTTTACATTCATCTTCTATGTCCTACCTGAACTTTCCAAATCAAAACATTTTTACCTAAACAATGGTAAAACTTTTAGTCCACTTGCTCGTTTCACTAAAACCATCAACATGAATTTTACTATTACGAGTGAATGATTAACTGTCACTTGCGCTAGATCTACAGTAAAGTAAATTTTTAACGTTGAACGGCATTACTTTTTTAGTAACGGATTAACGATAAGCGAAGTTAACTTTGTGACTAACGTTGCGGTACACAGATATGTTACAGAACCGCATCACCCCTAGCCTATGGGACAAATAACTTGCTGGAATGTACGACGTTAATGCAGGATGGCAGCAGACCGTATTATTCGTTTCGGACCTCTTGATAAGTATGGAAGTGTGATTATGCATGTCAATCACATCGCGATTACGGGCAGCATGGGGTTCACGCCTGAGCCTCAGGACGTGCGCTAGCAGCGCATGTCGGGTGTTTCAAGCGCCAACTTCGCGTCTTAATATCTCGGGATGTAGTGGGAATATTGGAATGCAGTCAACGCCATTGTGTATGTGCTGTGTCATGCTATGGATTGCTGAAGAAAAAATATAAGAGGTTCATTTAAAAAAAATTGTGTTAAAAAACACATATGCTTTCGTTTTAGAATGTTTCCAAATATGTACATTCATGGGCCCCAGCCCTACATTGATACCGGTGAAAGTCGTTTTCCAATAGCTGTTATTGTTCCAGAGATATTTTGGGTGGACAAGATAGCTGGGACACAATGTGGTGTTACAAAAAGGTACGGCCAAACTTTCAGGAAACATTTCTCACACACAAATAAAGAGAAGATGTTATGTGGACATGTGTCCGGAAACGCTTAATTTCCATGTTAGAGCTCATTTTAGTTTCGTCAGTATGTACTGTACTTGCTCGATTCACCGCCATGATTTCATACGGGATACTCTACCTGTGCTGCCAGAACATGTGCCTTTACAAGAATCACACAACATGTGGTTCATGCACGATGGCGCTTCTGCACATTTCAGTCGAAGTATTCGTACGCTTCTCAACAACAGATTCGGTGACCGGTGGACTGGTAGAGGCGGACCAATTCCATGGCCTCCACGCTCTCCTGACCTCAACCCTCTTGGCTTTCATTTATGGGGGCATTTGAAAGCTCTGGCCTACGCAACCCCGGTACCAAATGTAGAGACTCTTCGTGCTCGTATGTGACACAATACGTCATTCTCCAGTGCTGCATCAGCGCATCAGGGATTCCATGTGACGGAGGGTGGATGCATGTAACCTCGCTAACGGAGGACACTTTGAACATTTCCTGTAACAAAGTGTTTGACGTCACGCTGGTACGTTCTGTTGCTGTGTGTTTCCATTCCATGATCAATGTGATTTGAAGAGAAGTAATAAAATGAGCTCTAACATGGAAAGTAAGCGTTTCCGGACACATCTCCACATAATATATTTTCTTTCTTTGTGCGTGAGGAATGTTTCCTGAAAGTTTGGCCGTACCTTTTTGTAACACCCTATATATATATATATATATATATATATATATATATATATATGTGTGTGTGTGTGTGTGTGTGTGTGTGTGTAAAACGAGAAGGAATAATTTTAATTTCTGTAGATGACGAAGTGACTGGATTTGTGAAATATATCAGAATCCTTTGCATTTATTGACAAGCACAAAAATCATTTTTAGAATATGGAAAGGCGTAATGTATATCAAAAGAAGAAGAAATTACTTTAAATTTTAAGAGCGACGCAACTTATTATCATCGAAGAGACTTCATTATTTTATTACATTTTTCAGTTCCTCGGAGAATATTCGATGTAATTTAATGTTCAATTAACAATAATTTTAAAAATTAGAAAATTCTGTGGGTAAAAAAAAAAGAAGTTGCGGCCTGCGAAAGAGGCAGCATCTTTGACTAGTAATAAAATCAGTGTTTACATTCGAAGACATTCGGCAATAAGGCATCACCTTCATTCTCCCAATGGCCTCGTCAAAGAGATGGGAGAGTGGTCCGATTACGTACGTCTTTTTATTCTGCTCTAAAGTATTTATTTCTAATATAAGGCTAAGAAAATATTAATTTCAGATTATTGCTGAATAATGGGAGAGGGTAAACGTGAAGAGAAAATTTGTTCATTAATGGTTTTTGCAAAAAATGTTTCATGTGATACTCAAAGAGCTTCGAAGGAACCACCCAGCGTTCAATCGTGCGCCTGTGATGGACGCGCGGAATTCTGAACCTACAGGCACGGAGTTCGCAGCCTGCCATTGTACTGCATGAACAAGAAAATAATGGCATGATTTAGTCAGTCGTTGTTTTGTACCCGGTCTGGACAGTCCGACATACATTTGCGCCAGAGCTATTGCAGCTATCATTCATTATTTTTCAATGACTGTTATTACGAGGCTGAGTGCCCGTATTGTTATTTGTAGAATAAACATATTTTTAGTTCAGTGATCAATCGTTTATTTTCCTGAGTACGACAGTGTGATTATTTATTTTCAATTCGCTGCTGTGTTTATAAAGGTTTTTAACTACTGCGAGAAGCTGGGACAATTTTTAATTCTGTATTTCGTCGTTTTACAATCACTGGTGGCTATCGGTGCCCGGAGTGGTGGAATACTATTAACAGCAGTCAGATGCGGATACTAACGCCACAGTTAAGACTTTTATACCGAGCAATTAATTTTTTAATTTTAGGTCCATTACAGCGTTGGTTAACGCGAAACAAATTAAAATAATTACTGAACTTCAATACTCCACAGTCCTCTTGTCCCTGGTATGGGAAATTGCCCATAAAGCGCAGAAGAATCAGATGATGCAGAAATATTCATAATGTGTATCCATAGAACATGTGCCCTGTCATTGAAATCGTGTCATGATAATCTGTCCATTCGCAAAAGATTTCTGGGAGCAAATTTCCAAGGAGGAGGTGACCATAGGAAAACCACTCAACAGCTAACGAAAAGGTAATTTCTGCGAGACAGAGTGTGTAGCGCAAGAAGTCTTACTGTGGTAGGGAAACTAGGAAATCTGAAAATGAAAACATAAAGTTAAATCCAGATAAAATGTGTTCAATGAAGTAATACATAATCTGATAGTATCGATAGCTGCAAAAAGGGTAACTGAGTAGGATTTACTATGAACTATGAACAGGTAGGACAGAGAGTAGGTTACTGTCAACAGTCCAGTCATAGGATTATTCTCATGATGATCGCCAGCACACCAGTTGATCGACGAAAGTATCAAGTACAGAAATATTCAGGAAGATACAGGAAAACAGCAGTACGAGTATATTAGGAGAGAAATAAATAGGAAGGGTTCAAATGGCTCTGAGCACTATGGGACTTAACTTTTGTGGTCATCAGTCCCCTAGAACTTAGAACTACTTAAACCTAACTAACTTAGGGACATGACACACACATCCATGCCCGAGGCAGGATTCGAACCTGCGACCGCAGCGGTCGCGCGGTTCCAGACTGCAGCGCTTAGAGCCGCTCGGCCACTCCGGCCGGCAATAGGAAGGGCACAGAAGCTAAGTGTAAAAGAAAGAAACTGAAGAAATAAAAAAAGAAGTGCTCGTAGACAGAATGCAGCATAGAGAAACGCAAAGCAGTCGTTATTGAAATTAAAAGCGAAGATGTCAGCATTAAAACCGCAAGAGTTATTCCATGATTAAACACAGAGGAGAAACAGAATATTGATGGTCTCTACGAGGATGAGGAACTGCCTAATATCTTGATACAACAGAAATGGGAGTTGATATGCATGACATAGGTTATCCAGTATTAGGGTGAGAGGGTAACAGAGGTCTGGAAAATCTACGATCTAATAAAGTAGAACATATAGATACCACTATATCGAAAGTTAACACAACACTGAGGCATATGGCAACTGTTTGATTTGTAAAATCAACGAATCTGTAGATATACCACAAGACATTAATTAAAATGCCATTCACAAAGTCCCATAGGTAAAAGGCCACTGAACTCTGGTGTAGGGGTAGCATCTTTGACTCGTTCCCGAAACTTACTGTGTCCTGGTTTATGTTCTAAAGACTACTTAAATTATGAATGAAAATCATCAGCAAAGGCGTCCGAAGACTTACGTTGTAAGCGCCCCTTATCTGCATCATCAGAGAGGGCAAGGGAACAGAGAGAATTTCACATAAACCTTTTACACCTAATAGGGGAAAGAATCAGCAGAGGTCAACGCTTGAAGGTGCAGTAGACACCAGAAACCACTACATAAAACACATACTAGTTATATTCAAAAGATATGTGGCCTGTAATTGAAAAATTTGCATGGCGATCTCCCTGTTGCCAAATGGTTCCGGATTAGATCTCCATTCGCTTCCACGTGAGGGATATAACATTGGGATGAGAAAAAGATTTTACGATCAGTGAAAGCTGTACCTTCTACGACTGGGGGCGTGGAATGTCAGAAGATTCAACTTGGTACAGAAACTAGGATATCTGAAAAAGGTACGCCTGTGTGTGTGGAATGTCAGAAGATTCAACTTGGTACAGAAAATAGGAAATCTGAAAACTGAAATGTAAAGGCTCACTGCAGGTGTAGTGTGTGTCAGTGAATTTGAATGGATTTATTATGATCTTTTATTTTGAGTCATAAGCGTTCTGTTGGTTTTATGAGACCCTTCACTAATAACTCTTCTGTTGCCAACTTTTTCATCTCTGAGTAGCACTTGTACTTTATTTCCTCAATAATTTGTTGACAGTGATTCCCTGATGTCTTAACACATGTGCTATCATTTTAGCCTATCTTTTTTCAGTGTGTCCCATATTTTTCTTTCTTCGACTATTCTACTGAGCACCTCATCATTCCTCACCAATCCATCTAATTTTCAACTTCTTTCTGTAGCACAACATTTCAAGCGCTCCGATTCTCTTCAATTCCGGTTTTCCTACGGTACATGTCCGTGATCCACTACCATACAATACTGTAGTCAAAACTGCATTCACAGAAATGTCTTTCTCGTCATATGGCCGATGGTTCGTACTAGGAGACTTCTCTTGACCAGGAATGTTCTCTTTTCCAGTGCTAGTCTTCTTTTTGTGTCCTCCTTCAAAGGTAGCAGAATTCGTTAGATTCGTCTCCTTCGTTGTTACCACTTTCGGTGTTTAGGTTCCTGTTAACCTATTAACTTCGTCTTGTTGCAGTTAACTCTCAGTCCATTTTCTATACTCATTAGAGTGTTTATTCCAGTCAACAAGACCTGTAATCCATAAAAAGTGAAGAAGAATTACAGGATATTATGACGGAATGGACAGTTTAATGAGTACAGAATACGGATTGAGAGTAAACCGGAAAAATCCAAATCTATTGAGATGTAGCAGAAATGAAAAAAGTGAGTGATTTAGCATCAAAATTCGCGATCACAAAGCAGAAGAAATTACGGGTTCTGCTACCTTGGAAGCAACATTCGCATGACGAATGAAATTACATAAAAAGCAGACTAGCATAGGTTTAGAGAAGTCTGCTGATTTCAGACATATGCCTTAATTTGAGGATGAAATTTCTGAGAATGTACGTTTGGAGCAGAGCATTGTACGGTAGTGAAACATGGACTACGGGAAAACCGGAACAGAAAATAACCGAAGCTCTCGAGATGTGGTGCTACGAACGAATGGACTGATGAAGTAAGTAAGAAATGAGGAGTTCCTGAGTTGAATCGGAGAATGAAGGAATATGCGGGAAACACAGAGAAGACGAAGGGACAGGACATCTGTTGAGACATCAAGGAATAACTTAGATGGTACTACAGGGATCTGTAGAGGGCAAAAACATCTACATCTACATGGAAAAACTGCAAATCACATTCAAGTGCCTGGCAGAGAGTTCATCGAACCACCTTTACAATTCTCTATTATTCCAAACGCGGAGAGAATGAACACCTATGTCTTTCCGTATGAGCTCTGATTTCTCTTATTTTACCTACATTTACATATACGTGATTACTCTGCTATTCACAATAAAGTGCCTGACAGAGGGTTCAATGAACCACCTTCATGCTGTCTCTCTACCGTTCCACTCTCGAACGGCACGCGAGAAAATCGAGCACTTAATTTTTTCTGTGCAAGCCCCGATTTCTCTTATTTTATCGTGATGATCATTTCTCCCTATGTATTTCGTGAGAGGACCCCGTCGCAACGAAAACCGCCTTTGTTTTCATGATTGCCACTCCAATTCACGTATCATGTCTGTGACACTGTCTCCCTTATTTCGCGATAATACAAAACGAGCTACCCTTCTTTGTACTTTTTCGATGTCATCCGTCAGTCCCCTGATGCGGATCCCACACCGCACAGCAATACTCCAGAATAGGGCGGACAAGCGTAGTGTAAGCAGTCTCTTTGGTAGACCTGTTGCACCTTCAAGTTGTAACCTCCCCCCTCACTTATCGACCTTAATGACAGTGAAAAATGAAACCGCGTGTACCTAATGGGAATTTTGGAAAAGCAATCGTCACCGAAGTTAACCTGTCGGTAAAGAGGGAGGAAAGGGTTACATCTAAATGAAAGGAAAAATGCAAGTGAAACTGGTGGAAATTAATTTTGAAATAGGGATAAAGTTAATAAAGAAAGTAAATGTGCGGCCGTTACGTTAACAATCAACTAGCGGTAATTAGATATTTGAGATTTGGGGGAAATTACGGTCGCCAGTCCTATGGACAATTACTATAATAACTGAAAAAGAAAGGTTATTACACATATAATTAGCACTAGAGGCGTGGCAACTGAAGGTTGACACGTGTAGTCTGAAAACTGAAAGTTTGTCAGAAGTAATAAATTTCGCTACACTTAATTTAGCAAAAGAATTAATGAAACCGGAAAATCGAAAGTAAATTTAGTGACTGAAGTTAATAGTGAGCTTTCTTTCTGAAGCACATCGAAAGACAGTTAGTCTTGGACTACCTCAACAATTATTTCTAAAGCTACTTGAATCTACGCAATTTAGAAAGAAGAGATTTAACTTTGAACTTGAATTAAACGATTCTGAACAATTAACAATAGTAAAATTTAGTACGTACCAAGCTGAGCTGCAGTCACAGGTAAGTTAAAATACGGTAACAAAATTCGCACTCTTAATTTGTGCTTGTGTAATCTAACTATTGTAGCCAGCTAATGCTTGAATTGAACTTTGAAATTAAAGCAGTGAAATGGAATTATGCTGGCGTTTGAATTTCAACGACACTCGGGTTCATTTCGGAAAAGGAAGGGGCCCTGCTTGGCAATGCAATTGGGACAATGAGCAACAAAGGTTCATGCTAAGTTGCTGTAATTTTGCGAGGCAAATGGAACAATTTGAAAAGCTGAGGTCTGCCATACAGTTCTGAAACATTACGTGCTTTTAGTCTTCCTTGTTGGTTGATTGAAGGTTTGAAGCCGTCGATCGAGGAGTTGGCGACAGTCACTCATTGTCGGCCGTCGCTGTTGCAGAAGCTGGACGTTGGCGCGCCTTCTTCTCGACACGGTCACCAGGCGAAACGGGCTCTTGATGTGCGCCAGCTAATGCTTCCCGTCCGCGACACCATGTCAGAAACTATCATCGCGAGTCGAGCGTAATTACATGCTGCCAAACCCCGAAAGCGCGGCAAGTCGCGGGAGCGTCACACAACACACCTGCTCCACTCGCTACTCCCGCCAGACTCCCTCTGCCCGCGCTCCACGCGGCAGTGTTAACACTACCAAAGATCCTACATACTTTGATTCTTCACACGACCTATCGACGTAATCTTTCGATAGCAGTTTTCCCTAGGCAAGACCCAGCGTAACAATACAAATAATATTTACGAAACAAACCAATTATACATCGACATAAGTGCATAAATATATATACATCCAAACAGTAAAGCAATTACAATATATAAAGAGACAGAAATGTCATATCTTGAGGTAACAAAACAAGGAAAAAAATAATAGTACAATAGATGGAAATAGGAGGATATGCATTTCCGGCGTTACACGTGCCCCACATTGTCTGAGGATGTTCGTGTAACGTAAACAGACTCAGAAAATGTCCCAAAAAAGAAACAGCGGAAATGCATATGCTCAAAACATCAACAAAATTTAGCATTCGTGTAATTAAGCATAAATAAATTTTTTAGACTATAATAATTGAGTGGAGACACTCCTAATCTTATTCCACTCTGTCATCTTGCACAAAATAAAACGGGTTGACAACATATTAAAATTCATAGAAAATATAGAAAATGGTTTAGCTATTCCAAAATCATTAAAATTCGTAACACTATGAGAAATGGAATACTCTTTACAAAATTAATCAGAGTACATGGTCATAGAACAGGTAGATCAAAATACGCAAATTAATTATTAATTACATAGAATACACATTTTATATAACCTTTTCGTAATTAATACGCTTGCCATGAGAGTCCACTTAATGCTAAACAAGAAAATAATATTCAGTAGATCGAAAAAAACATAAGTATTGACAGCAGAATTCTTCCACATCATCTGTCCGGGAAGAAAAACAATTCCGCCTTCCGTACTCGCAAGTACAAAGAATGCCGACAGCGGCACAAGAGCCGACAGCGGCACCGCCTCGCCAGTATTGTTGCGCCCGCCTGTGCGGCACGCTTGATCTCACTCGCCTGTGTAACGGCATTTCCAGAACGTCCGTTTCACTGAATTCTTTCGGAAAAACTCACTCCCGAGTAATCTCAAGGAGTCCATAAACACTATCACAGTGGATAACTCAACACTGTCCATCATCACACGCATGTACTAGCCTGAAACTTAAAACAGCGTCTAAGTACATCGGCAATGACTAGTAAATCACATATTTATGGAATCTTACAGCTATTTACCAAATCATATTTACATTCCTTAATCTACTGTGACTCAGCTGAAAACTTAAACTAGCAGCTTGGATTTTTAAATTGATTAATATTCAGTAACACTTAAATCATTTAATCAACATAAATTACTTATTAAATACAACTTCTTTAATGACCTCTAGGTCAGGCAAAAGTATCGCCACATGGCACATCCTTAAATCTTACACTCTATACCTACATACTGTAAAAATTACCCTATCTGTGGTACTAATCAATCCTTGGTTGGTACAATTTCAGGTCTACTATGTTTCGTATACCTAATAGCTTTCCAGAGCTTGGATACTCTAAGCAATAAGCATTTGTGTGAGGTATACCAATGACTTTATATGGTCCATTATAAACAAACTTAAATTTAGAGATTTCATTGTCTATCTCGCTCGATTTCTCATGAGCTTTTACAAGTACTAAGTCTCCGATCGCAAACTTAGCAAAACGCGCTTTAGCGTCATGACGACGTATGCGAGCATCGGCTTTAAGCTTCATTACTTCTCGCAAACGATCTTTTTTCACACCAATACTAATGTCAATCCGTGGAGGTAATTTGATTATCTCTTCCAATTCACTTTCTACACTTTTGTCAATGCCGAAATTCCTCATGTTACGGCAGTTCAAACTCATTCCTACGTCAATGTCATCCGGCCAGTTAACAATGTGTATAGGCTGGTATTGCCTATGCACACCGTCTCCTGCCTCGTCAAAACTAACTACTATTGTTTTATCTTGTGACGTACATGTCAAAGTTTTGCTTTCGCAGTTAATCACTGCACGGTATTTTAATAGCCAATCTAACCCGATAATTACTTCCGTAGTTAAGTCTGGCACGACGACAAACTCTTGTTCAAATCGTGCCCCACATATCTCGAAGTTGACAAAAATCTGTTTTGTGACCGGTTTACTGGCCTTCCCAGTAGCACCGATAATTTTCACTCCTGTTACTGGCATAACTACGATGCCGGGTCTGTCTTTCAGTAACTCAAATATTTTCCCAGATACAGCACTCAGTTCTGCACCGGTGTCAATCAACACGTTTAGTTGTAGGTCGTGCATATTAACAGACACTACTATCTGTCTGCACTTGTCCTCGACTGTTTCTTTATTTTCCCACAGTAAATCCTCGTCTATATCCAGGTCATTCCAGAAAAAACCATCCGGCTTTGATCCTAAATCCGGTTTATCTGGCGGCTTTTTCAGCCTCTGTTCACATACAGTTTTAATTTCAACACGTTTGTCCTGAGGCTTAGTCTGTAGCTTCGCCTCCAATACCGAAACCTTTTCCTGTAACTCGTCAACTAGTGAGTGTTGCTTTGCTATCACTTCACTAATTGTCACCTTCGTTGATTCCTCTTTGGTCAGATTGATCTCATCTGCCAATCTACCTGGAAGAATGTGCCCAGTAGTCTCTGCAATTACTTCCGCTAGATCTGCGCAACCCACACTGCTATCGTCTGACCGTATAATGTCAGCTCTAACCTCATACACGCTGTAATCCACATGCTTTTCTACCAATCGTGTCCGGCTATCACTAAAATTCTCGTAATCTTTCACTTCTATACTTTCGCAATGTTTAAACTGGATGTTCGCGTCGGATGGGTCGGCTACTTCTACCACTACAACTTTCGGTAATGTCTGCCGGTTAGGGCCAGAACTTTCCGTTACTACTTCAACATTCAACTCCTGCGGGACGAAACACGACGCATCTTGCTCGTGCTCCCCATTAATATCAACTGTTTCTAGTAAAGTCTGCCGGTTAGGGCCAGAACTTTCTATCACTTCACAAACACTATCTTCCTGTGGGAAGAGACGTGGCAAATCCTGCCCTCGCTCTCCATAACCACTTATCCCGTACAGGCCCCTATAATCTCTTAGTTCGTCGTATAAGCGACCGAACTGCCTTAACCAGACCTCATCCCTCTCTGCATCCCCTCGCTCAATGACGGACGTGTTATCCGACATCTGATCTTCTCTCAACAATTGCGAATCATTCTTAAACTCAATCTCCAGTTCTGCTGTGGGTGTTACAGCTGCCACTTTATAATCTATTTCCGGAACACTACTTACATTGTTCTCACTGACAGTGAATGTATTTTCTACTGCCGTGTATACAGCTGATCTACTACTTGTGGGCGCACTCCGTTTTCCTAATACTGGCACACTCTCCCGCCGTTGATTATTCCATACGGAATTTTCATAACGACGACACCTCAGTTTTCTACTGTTATTGGGCCGCCAAAATTTCTCCACGCCCGGTCGGCCCCTCACCGGCGCGGCTAATGGTTTCCCTGTCTCGTCCCAGCCGATACGCTCCCCGGATACTGCTGAGGCGGCGGGTCACACCCTCTGGCGTTATTACTATTCTGCGCAGCCCGTATCACGCTAGTATGATACTGGTTTCCGTCATTCCGGTTATTATTTGCATTGTACCGATTGTTATTAAGGTCCGAACCATTATTGTTATTGCTGCCATGGTTGCGGTATGCATTATTCCCATGGTTATCGTTGTTGTGATTGCTGTGGTACCCGTCGTTGTTACCACGGCCTCTACCACTGTCGCGATTATTGCGCCAATTGTCCTCGTCCTCCACTCTTTCCAGGAAATCAGTTATTGTCCTGTAATTGCTTCCTACGTAGCGTTTTGTATCATCTGGAAGCTTTTTGTAGAGTTCCCAGACTATTTCGGATTCCGTGCGGCGATCACGCAAATATTCCAGCTTGCGGATCCAGCCCTCACAAAACTCCTTCATCGAACCGCGCGAATTCGCATCGAAAGGCCTCGATACGACAAATTCGCGCCAGACACTTTGCTGTTTTTGCTCTGACCAGTATTCAGCCAGAAACAAATTTTTAAACTCGCCAAAAGTCAGGTTCGTAATGTTGAGGTTTAAGCCCCAACGCTTGGCATCACCAGCCAACACATCAATAACCGCATTAATTTTTCTCTCATTAGTCCATGATCTGGGTAAAACTCTTTCACAATTTTTAATGAAATCCGTCGGGTGTATACCGCCTTTTTTCAAGGGGTCGAACCGCTCCTCTTTCGTCAACAACTCCGAACTATGTGCACAGATTGGCACATAGCTCTGTTTTTCGTCAAGTTTCCTTTCTAATTCCGACAACCTCATAAGCACTTGGCAAGTGGTTGTCGCAAGCGTTTCCACTTCCCTCCTTTTCTCTTCGCAGGTATTAGCCTGCTTCGTCACTTTGGTATCTACTTCGGATACTAAAGCCTTTAAAGTTTCCACCTTCTGATGATCCTCTTTTCTCACTAATTGAATTTGTTCCGTCACCTTATTCTCGATGATCGGAGCAACTGATTCTCCTACACTTTTCTCGATTCTGCTAATTTCGGAATAAAAACGAGTATTTATGCTCGCAATTTCCGCCTGAACGCCTATCATTTCCTGTTTAAGATTACCGATTTCGGTATTAATTACAACAATATCTTCTTTGATTTTATCAACTTTTGTGTTAACAACTCCAACATTGTTGATAACAACGTTAATAGCTTTGTTCTGATTGTCTAGCATCCGTTCAAATTTTTCAGACTGAGCTTCTTGCTTGGCAGCCTGAGCTTCTTGTTTGGCAGCCTGATCTTCTTGCTTGGCCGATTGACTCTTGATTTCGTTAATCAAAACATTCAATAAATCAGTTAAATTCCCGGAAACTACCGGTTTTACTTCCGCAGCGGCTTCCTCTTTAATTGTCCCCCCGTATTCTTCATCAAGGGATTCAGATTCGATTTTCACTTCCGATTCCGAAACATTTTCTAAAGTTTGGAATTCCATTTCTGCTCTTTGTTGCGTTTCGGTGGTCGCGTCTTTCATGCTAGCCGCCTGCCCCTGAACAATGGGTACCGCGGTGCGCGTTTCCCACTGTTCGACCGATTGTTCCGTATCCAAGTCTACCAAATTTTGGTAATTGTTGCCTTCACTCATTTTAATAATTTTCAATATAGATGCCAAATCTCAAATATAATTAGGACTACTCCCACTACTTATTCTCGCTGACGTAACGGCCTGTACGTAACCAGTACTTTGTTACGAGATTTGCACCATACAAAATTCGTGTCCAGAACAACCTCAAAACTGAAGATTGTCCTGTCACCAGGTCGCCACGTGTAACCTCCCCCCTCACTTATCGACCTTAATGACAGTGAAAAATGAAACCGCGTGTACCTAATGGGAATTTTGGAAAAGCAATCGTCACCGAAGTTAACCTGTCGGTAAAGAGGGAGGAAAGGGTTACATCTAAATGAAAGGAAAAATGCAAGTGAAACTGGTGGAAATTAATTTTGAAATAGGGATAAAGTTAATAAAGAAAGTAAATGTGCGGCCGTTACGTTAACAATCAACTAGCGGTAATTAGATATTTGAGATTTGGGGGAAATTACGGTCGCCAGTCCTATGGACAATTACTATAATAACTGAAAAAGAAAGGTTATTACACATATAATTAGCACTAGAGGCGTGGCAACTGAAGGTTGACACGTGTAGTCTGAAAACTGAAAGTTTGTCAGAAGTAATAAATTTCGCTACACTTAATTTAGCAAAAGAATTAATGAAACCGGAAAATCGAAAGTAAATTTAGTGACTGAAGTTAATAGTGAGCTTTCTTTCTGAAGCACATCGAAAGACAGTTAGTCTTGGACTACCTCAACAATTATTTCTAAAGCTACTTGAATCTACGCAATTTAGAAACAAGAGATTTAACTTTGAACTTGAATTAAACGATTCTGAACAATTAACAATAGTAAAATTTAGTACGTACCAAGCTGAGCTGCAGTCACAGGTAAGCTAAAATACGGTAACAAAACTCGCACTCTTAATTTGTGCTTGTGTAATCTAACTATTGTAGCCAGCTAATGCTTGAATTGAACTTTGAAATTAAAGCAGTGAAATGGAATTATGCTGGCGTTTGAATTTCAACGACACTCGGGTTCATTTCGGAAAAGGAAGGGGCCCTGCTTGGCAATGCAATTGGGACAATGAGCAACAAAGGTTCATGCTAAGTTGCTGTAATTTTGCGAGGCAAATGGAACAATTTGAAAAGCTGAGGTCTGCCATACAGTTCTGAAACATTACGTGCTTTTAGTCTTCCTTGTTGGTTGATTGAAGGTTTGAAGCCGTCGATCGAGGAGTTGGCGACAGTCACTCATTGTCGGCCGTCGCTGTTGCAGAAGCTGGACGTTGGCGCGCCTTCTTCTCGACACGGTCACCAGGCGAAACGGGCTCTTGATGTGCGCCAGCTAATGCTTCCCGTCCGCGACACCATGTCAGAAACTATCATCGCGAGTCGAGCGTAATTACATGCTGCCAAACCCCGAAAGCGCGGCAAGTCGCGGGAGCGTCACACAACACACCTGCTCCACTCGCCACTCCCGCCAGACTCCCTCTGCCCGCGCTCCACGCGGCAGTGTTAACACTACCAAAGATCCTACATACTTTGATTCTTCACACGACCTATCGACGTAATCTTTCGATAGCAGTTTTCCCTAGGCAAGACCCAGCGTAACAATACAAATAATATTTACGAAACAAACCAATTATACATCGACATAAGTGCATAAATATATATACATCCAAACAGTAAAGCAATTACAATATATAAAGAGACAGAAATGTCATATCTTGAGGTAACAAAACAAGGAAAAAAATAATAGTACAATAGATGGAAATAGGAGGATATGCATTTCCGGCGTTACAAAGTGTTCTGCCAGTGAACGCAATCTTTGGTTTTCCCTACCCACAATATTATCTATGTGATCGTTACAATTTAGGTTATATGTAATTGTTATCCTTAAGTATTTAGTTGAATATACAGCCCTCATATTTGTGTGACTTACCGCGTAATCAAAATGTAGCTCATTTCATTTAGTACTCATGTGAATAACTTCACACTTTTCTTTATTCAGAGTCAATTGCCACTTTTCGCACCATACATATATTTTATCTAAATCATTTTACAAGTCGTTTTGATCATCTGATGACTTTACAAGTCGGTAAATGACAGCATCATCTACAAAAAATCTAAGACGGCTACTCAGATTGTCTCCTATGTCGGTAACATAGAGGGCCTATAACACTTCCTTCGGGAACGCCCGATATTACTTCTGTTTTACTCGAGGACTTTACATCTATTACTACGAACTGTGACCTTTTTGACAGGAAAACACGAATTCAGTTGCACAACCGAGGCGATACTCCGTAGGCATGTAGTTTGGTTAGAAGTCGCTTGTGAGGAACGGTGTCGAAACCCTTCTAGAAATCTAAAAATATGGAATTATCTTGACATCCCCTGTCGATAGCACTTATTACTTCATGAGTATTAAGAGCTAGTTGTGTCTCACAATAACGATATTTTCTGAATCTGTGCTGACTATATGTCAAGAAATCGTTTTCTTGGAGGTACTTTATAATGTTCTAATACAGTATATGTTCTAGAACCCTACTGCAAATCGACGTTAGTGATAAAGTCCTGTAATTCAGTGGATTACTCCTACTTCCCTTTTTGGGTATCGGTTTGACTTGTGCAATTTTCCACTCTTTAGGTACGGATCTTTCTGTGAGCGAGTTGTTGTATATAATTGCTAAATATGGAGCTATATCATCAGCATACTCTGAGAGAAACCTGACTGTTATACAATCAGGACCGGAGGCCTTACCTTTATTAAGTGATTTAAGCTGCTTTGTTACACCGAGGATATCTGCTTCTATGTTCCTCATCTTGGCAGTTGTTCTTGATTGGAATTCAGGATTATCTACTTCGTCTTCTTTGGTGAGGGAGTTTCGGAAAACCGTGTTTAGTAACTCTGCTTTAGTGGCACTGTCATCAGTGACATCACCGTTGTCATCGCGCAGTGCAGGTATTGATTGCGTGTTGCCACTTGCGTGCTTTACGTATGACCAGAATCTCTATGGGTTTTCTTCCAGATTTCGAGACAGAATTTCGTTGTGGAAATTATTAAAAGCATCTCGCATTGAAGTACGCACTATGTTTCGAACTTCTGTTCAAATGGCTCTGAGCACTATGGGACTTAACTGCTGAGGTCATCAGTCCCCTAGAACTTAGAACTACTTAAACACTACTAACCTAAGGACGTCACACAAATCCATGCCGAGGCAGGATTAGAACCTGCGACCGTAGCGGTAACCCGGTTCCGGACTGTAGCGCCTAGAACCACTCGGCCACCCCGGCTGGCCGAACTTCTGTAAAACTTCGCCAATCTTGGGGATTTAGCATTCTTTTAAATTTGGCATGCTTTTTTCGTTGCTTCTGCAACAACGATCTGACCCGTTTTGTGTACCATGGGGGATTATTACCATCATTTTTTAATTTATGTGGTATATATCTTTCAATTGCTGTTGATACTATCTCTTTGAAAACATTCCACAACTTTTCGACACTTGCATGATCAGATAGGATGGAGTGGAGACTGTTTCTTAAAAAGGCGTTAAGAGCATTTTTATCAACCTTTTTAAATAGATAGGGTATACTTTGCGTTTCTTTTTGATGGTTGTAAGTGTTACGGTATTCAGCCTAGCAACAACTGCCTTATGGTCACTAATCCCTGTATTCGTCACAACACTCACTATTTGTCCAGGATTATTTGTTGCTGAAATGTCAGGTATGCTTTCGCAACCATTTACGCTTCGAGTGGGCTCGTGAACTAATTGATCAAAATAATTTTCTGAGTAAGTATTCAGTACAATTTCGGATGATGTTTTATGCCTGCCGTACAATTTTCCCAGCATGTCGAGGGTAGATTGAAGTCACCACCGACTATAATTGTATGAGCGGGGTACGTATTTGAAATGAGACTCAAGTTTTCCTTTTGAACTGATCAGCAACTATGTGTTCTGAGTCGGAGGGTCGGTAAAACGATCCAATTAATAGTTTAGTTCGATTGTCAGGTATAACCTCTACCCATATTATTTCACACGAACTATCTACTTCAATTTCGCTAAAAGGCTACCTACCTCTGATAGCAATAAATACTCCACCACCAACTGTATTTAATCTATACTTTCTCAACACTGTAGATAGCTTGAATAAATTTCTGCAGAACTTATTTCCGGCTTTAGCCAGCTCTCTGTATCTAAAACTATTTGAGCTTCAGTGTTTTCTATTAGGGCTTGGAGCTTTGGTTCTTTCCCAACACAGGTACGACAATTCACAATGACAACACCAATCGTTTCTACAACTAACTTACTATGTTTTACCTGCCCTCTTTTAGACGGACGTCCCTCCTGTGGTTCCCTGAGGCCTTCTAGCCTAAAAAACAGCCCAGTCCTTTCCCCACAGCCCCCGCTACCCGTGTAGCCGCCTCCTGTGTGTAGTGGACTCCTAACCTACTAAGCGGAACCCGGAAACCCACCACCCGATGGCGCAAGTCCAGGAATATGAAGCCTACACGGTCACAGAACCGCCTGAGCCTCTGATTCAGGCCCTCCACTGGGCTCTGCACCAAAGGACCACAGTCGGTTCTATCGACGATGCTGCAGATTGTGAGCTCCACCTTAATCTCGGAAGCAAGACTGGCAGTCTTTACCACTTCCACAAGCCGCCCGAATCGAGACAGTATCTGTTCCGATCCAAAGTGACAAACTGTAGAGATCGGAATACATCCAGCAGGTTGCAAGTGCTGCTCTTAGATGAAGAGGTTGGCACAGGAGAGGAATTTGTGACGGGTCTCATCAAAACAGTCAGAAGACTGGTAACCGAAGAATAAGTAAACAAAACTAAAAAAAGTCAAAGACGAAGGCGGTATAATACGGTATTAGCATAATGTCTCTTGGGTTTTTATAATTTTAGAGACTATGTGCTTACATTGTCATTTCAGATTAATGTTTCACCTATTCGGCGATAACAATTCTGCTTGTGCCATCAGTCCTTCTGCAGTATGTAGTCATCCTTTACAACACTAAATTTCTACCGTCTCATACGAACACTTAGTGCTTTAATTTTTGTCGTTTGGCAATAATTTTCCAAAAGATTGCAACGACAGTGGCCCTACTCTTAAGACAGCACACACCAGTTGGTATTATTATCAAGCACGCTGAATAAAGTTCGTACAGAAGAATGTAGGCATTTGTTCGCTATACTGCCGTCTATTTCGGCCTGTGATTGCGGGCTTGGTCACTGGTAATTGTGCACGTTTCAAAGTAACAAGTCCATCATTCAGTCATTCGTCATCATTTGTCATTATTAAGGCCACCCGAACACAGATTACAGGAGATGCAGCCCGTTCGCCGTGCTCCGCTTTTCCGGTCGCTGACAGAGTATTCATGCCAAATGAGCTGATGTGAAGCTAGAGACGCAGGGGTACATTTGTCACTGTCAGCAAAAGCACGACACAACTGCAGAGTCCTGCTAATGGCACGCAGACAACGTCTACTGCGCGATGCTGCTGCTAGATTAGAGGTCGAAGTGTCATCGGGCCTTACAAATAAAGACAAAATTAAAAAAAGTATGGATCGTGACAACTCACACATTTAGGCTATCTTATCTGATGAAAAAGTTAGATCGTCTACAAATTTAGATTCTTCATTGGTATACTGAAAGATGTTTTTTTTTGTTAACAGCCTTCAGTATAAATATCGGAAGATAAATTAAACTCCAACACAGAAACGGACGAAATGGCTAGTTGCGAAAAGAGAAATAACTGAGGAATAATTGAATGTAAATGGGAAATAAAATGATGACATGGTGAAGTTGGTCAAAACTACTATAAAGTTCACCATTGAATGTGAGTATACTGTATAAACAGTAAAATCGTTTGTCACGAGTTGCGACGACGTTGCAGGCAAGTTCCGCAGTGATCTTGGAATTTTTTTAAAAAAATTCTTATTCCAGTTACAGTTCACACGTTTTTACTGAGGTCTGCAGATGATCGTCACAGATCGAAAACAATTACGTGGTGTAAAACAGTCTGGTCCTTAAGTGGAGTAAATATAATGAAACCAGTTATTATCCAATAACACGCATACGTGGCAATTACAGTGTACACTTTTACCCACAGCACCTTCTCCAGAAATGTGATCATAATGTCTTTCTGAAAGTGTGTTGGTAGTTATGGTACATTTCTGACATCGTCTCAGATGACCTTCCTGTTTCTACACGTCCCACAGTTTCCAGTTCTTCGGAATTATATCGTGGTGTACTGCATACTTTTTTGATCTGATAATCAAGAAGTCGGTCGTTTTCTGAGCACATTATTGGATCACCTAGTTCCTCCCTATCACCTTACAAATTTTCTATTTCACTTTGTAACAGTTCAACATTTCCTTTTCATCGCACAAGCCTTCGGTGTACTCCTACTACCAGTCTCTTAACAGTGGTTTTTCTTTTCCATCTCGTGTGTTCAAAACCTTCGCATTTTACGTCAATCTTCCTGTACCAGAACTCCATATTCGCCATAGTCGATTCCCTTATCCATTCTGAATTTGGTTATTTGTACGTGATGTTAATTTCATTCCTGAGCAACACGTGCTGCTACGTTCCTACGTCATTCTCAAGATTTTATATTTTCTTTTTCTCTTGAATCCAGACCCATCGAATTTCTAATGGAGTTCCTTTCTCCTCATGAAATGTTGCTGGGTGATAAACCTTAACAGAAAGGATCAGACATTCTAGTTCTCCAAAACGTGTTCATTGGTGATCATGTCGGGGCTTTTAACAGGCCATTCTAGAAACATTACCTCTTATTTTTCAACAATTTATGGATAAACCCTTCCTTGGCGGTCAAACACATTATGGTGTTGATACGGACACTCAGATGTACTTGTGCTACAAAAGTTGCTTATAACCTAAAAAGCAAGAGAAAAACACGACTAAATGTGACATATCAGCATATTACATCTATCACATAATACGTTTATTGTGTGTATAAAAAAACCTGTATTTCAGGCCACTGAGGATGCTTCCCAAATAAACGGAGTGAAACGCGTATTGCAAGAAACAAACTAACTTCATTTAGTTGCATAGATGGTAGATACCTCCTCGAACTTTCAAACCATCTTTCCTTCGTCGTTTTTCATGCATGTCTAGCCGACTGGCAGGAGCTAAATACCTTTTAAGATTTACCTGTGAAACTGAATACAAGTCTGACCTGAATTGAAAGTGTTGTGTACATAGTTCTGCGTAGTCAGCGCGTACACAAATATCCCACTAGAGAGCGCCCCGCTAAATATAACAGCGCAGGCGCAGCGCTCGTCCGTCTCCGCACTACGAGATGGCGCTGCCATAGAGACGGACCAAATTCTGCTTCCGCCGATCCACATATTAATATGTAACGCAGCCAATGAGATTGCTGCTAACGTACAACCTTTTCTCCTCGCAGACCACACTCGCGCAGTGGTAAATGAACGCGCGAGGTATTATAACGAGTGTACAGACCTCCGATTAGTCAGTCTGCATTTGTCTGCAACAGTCTGTACGAATTCTACAGTTGTCTGTACCAGTCTATAGTCAAGTTTCAGTCTGCGCCCAATAAGATTACCATATTCCTGTACATAGCCATGAACATAAATGTATAGACACTTTTGTCAAGTATCAGAGATATATGTGAGAATAAGATTAACGTACCAATACCAAAGTAACTCCAGATTGTCAATTGTAAATAGCATCCAGAACAAAGTTAAGTAATTTTTAGGCTTGTTATTATTTTAATAAATGTGTGTGAAAATTAATCAAGTTCTGTTTAAAGTTGGTCACCGTCAATCTGCTACTCTAAGTGTGCAAGTGGAAATTTCTATTGTCTGATCTAATGGCAGAAGATAAACACGCCACAATAAGACCACGAGACATATTGCTGACACTCGCCAACTTCGTTAGAGCGACAAGTGAAGTAATCTGATGGTGTGTGTACTGAAGGTCTTACAGTATGCACACCACAGAAAGTTATGCTCTATCATATTCAGAACGTTGGCATATGAATCAAATTTTAGTGACAGTATCTGTTTGCAAATAAATTACAGAAAATTACGTGGGAAGTCAACACTTACTTTGTTACCCAATGTTCTATAGTGGGCATTGTAAAACGAAAACTGAATTTTAAGTGAATAAGAGCAATCATACCAGATATCTCATCAGGCATAAAAGTATTTAATGAATACGGCTTACAGCCATTTGCTGAGACATGGAAACGTGCTCCCAGTTTGTTTTAATTTTGAGCAAAACAAAAGATAGCGATCAAACGCACTTTCTGTGAACAAAGCACTGGATCTCTGCCACATGCGTCAGCACCAAAACCTACTGTCTACTGAAGACATGCAAAAACTATGAAATATAATGTTTCGGTTCATGTTATCGAGTAACAACTACTGAGAACAAACTGTCCTCATTCGTTTAAATAGGAAAACACATCGCAAGGAGAAATATCTGTTTAAATGTAAATTCGCATAATTAATCTCGGAAAAGTGAGTAGGTCACAACGTTACATGTATTATTTGTGCCTAGGGAATACTTGACATACAGATCGCTAAAGTTTACTTATATAAGTAGGAATAAAAATAATAATGTTCTAAGGAAATTTTAAATACTGACTAACTAAGACATCTCAGAAGTATGATCAAACATAAATCGCAAGACTTAAAGGTTCATTAATGGGGTCTGTGAGTAAACTATTTCCTAAATAGTGATTCAGTTTGTATGTATTGTATGGCATGTTAACCGGGAGCCTAAAAACGACGGAGAGGCTCCATCCCAGCCGCAGTGGTCCACAACCCCACGACGACCGCTGTAGTCCACTTCACCCGACCGCCGCCCCACACCGAACCACTCTTTCAGGGTTATTGTGCGGTTTGGCCCCAGGTGGACCTCCCCCCCCCACCAGCGAAATTCTCGCACCAGACGAGTGAAACCCTTATGTTTTGCGTAAGTAAGAACTTTGGTATAATGGTGGTGTACGTGTACTTGGAGAACTTCTTTCCGCAGCAATCGCCTACATAGTGGAGCTGAGGCGGAATAAGGGGAACCAGCCCGCATTTACCGAGGCAGATGGAAAACCGCCTAAAAACCATCCACAGACTGGCCGGCTCACCGGACCTCGACACAAGTCCGCCGGGCGGATTCGTGCCAGGCGCTCCTTCCCAATCCGGAAAGCTATGCGTTAGACCGCACGGCTAATCGGGCGGGCGTGATACAGTTTACTCACAGTCCCTATTAATGAACCTTTACGTCTTGCGATTTATGTTTGATCATACTTCTGAAATATATAGCTTCGAAACATACTCGTCTCACAAAGACACAGAGCCGATAATCACAAGTGAGACGCAAGTCCAACACGTGAAAGGTATCGCAATTTTGCGATGCGGACCCAAAACTTTAAGCGTGAAACACAGGTTCGTCGTGAATGCTTAACGAAATCGTACTACACGTGTGCATTCCCTACGTGGAACCAAGCTACACACTACCACCTAAGCGTACAACAACAACAGTAACCCCCAGCATTAGACACAAAGCCACTCGACTCGCATTCGGGATCCGCCAAGATTTAAGTTTGCCGTGGTTCCCCTAAATCGCTCGAGGCAAATACTGGAATAATTCCTATGAAAGGGCACGGCCGATTTCTTTCCCCACCCTTGACACAATCCGAGCTTTTGCTCTGCCTCTAATGTAATGATCTCGATTTCGACGAGACGTTAAACTGAATCTTCCTTCCTTCCTTCGACAACAGCCATGTCGCCCGTCATACAACGGGACTCCAGAGTAGCTATTCTAGTCCATACCCGAGGATTCTCATCGAGCGGGCGATGGTGTCATTGATTTTCTCACCCAGCACTTCCAGGATGTCCAACCCCGACGATGACTAAGTTGTACACGGATGAGCCAAAAACGTATGACCACCTGCTTGATAGCATGTCCGTCATTAGAACGAAATACATCAATGATTCTGCGTATCAGGGAAGCGACACTTTATTAGTATGTTTGAGGAGGTATGTAGCATTAGAGTCTACGCAGAGTTCATGTAATTCACATAAACGACGGGCCGCTGATTTCCGTACGCGGTGATGGCGACAGATAGGTACCCAAAAGGGTTCCATTGGGTTTACATCAGGTGAATATCGTCGCTGAGACATCAGCGTGAGTTCACTACAATGATCCTCAAACCACTGAAGCACGGTTCTGGCTCCGAGACAGGGTCGGTTGTACTGCTGAAAGGAAAATATCAGTCATGAAGTGACGCAGGTGATTCGCAGCTGTCAGCATGTCTTCGACTGCTACCACAGGTCCCACGGAAGCGCAGGAGAATGTCTCCCAAAGCATAATACTGCTGCCACCAACCTGTGTCCATTAGCGCATTCCACGTTCCGAGTCGCTGTTCACCTCGATGGGGGCATTTGTGGAGACTGCCACCGACCCAGAATAGCGAAGAACCGACAAGTTTCCATTGATCGACGGTCGCATATTGATGGTCATGTGCCCACAGCTATCATAATTGACGATGTCGTTGGATCAACAAATGAACAGGTAAGGGCTGTCTGCTGTCGATCTCGATTTTAAATAACGTAGGATGATCGTATGCTCCGAAACACTTGTTTACAGCGCCACCATTGGGCCACAGTTCACCATCTGCCCTACTTTACAGAGCAGACAGACCTCCGGACCCCACGTTCTGTGAAGAGTAGCGGTAGTTTCTCTGTCCATCCACCTCTTTCCGTAGATGCTAAGGACAATAGCACGTTAACGTCGACTAGTTTCGCTGTTTTCGAGATATTCGTTAACAGGATCTGGCTAATAATACCCGCAAGGTTAGCCGAGAGCGCTAATGCGCTGCTTCCTGGTCTTGGACAGGCGTGCCGGCCCCAGATCGCATCCGCCTGGTGGAGTAACGACGAGGGCTGGTATTTCGTCGGCCTGGATGTGGTTTTTACGCGGTTTTCCACATCCCACTATGTGAATACCGGGCTGGTCCCCTTGCCCCGCCACAGTTACACGACTCGCAGACATTTGAAAACGTTCGCACTAGTTCATGGCTTACACTAGACATAGGCAGCTGGGGTACACTACTTCCATTCCAGGGGGTGCAGGGTGGCGACAGGAAGAGCATCCAACCACTGTCTGACACTAACATTTCCCAATCCATAGTAACACGGCCGACCCCGTGTTGCAGTTGGACAGAGGCCCAACAAAAAGAAGACGAAGGCTCTGGCTAATAATAATATGCCCCTTGTCAAAGTAGTTTTCTCAATGGATTTCTCCATATGTAGCCCTTATTTTCGCTAGTGTGATCCCTTGTTCGTGTCTGCTGCGCTTACATACTTTTTTGTTAGCACGTCACGTGCCTGCAGTGCCACCACGTGGCATACAGACAACGTCGCGCTGGGCAGTGGTCATGTCTGGCTATTCAGTGTATGTAATTGATAGTAGGTGCAGAATAGCATCTCTCCAGTCACCCTGCGCTAATCAATAATTCAAAATACTTGAACTGAAAAATAGCGAAATAAAATATTCAGTTGGAATGTAACAGTAAATTGTAAATCTTCTTTCCAGTCATGCAGATTTCTCTTGTGACAAAGCTGAAAATGAAACCTTTAAAAGATGAAAATACATTGATTTCGTTAAGCGGGATGGTGCACTGTAAGCTGACTTATTCGACTGCGATGGTAAGGCAGAGTGCATCGTTATGGTGATGGGGGACGGTCAGTGTTTGAAGCGGTACAATTTGTCTGGAGGCCGTCTTCGGGATTTGATGACCAGTTTAAGGTTAAATTTTTCCTGGAGGGAGAATTTGGGAAGGGAAGTTGTGCGAGGAAGTTGCCCGATGGAGATCGTGGCTACAGAAGGGTATTTTCAGATGACTATTCCGTGTCTTACGATTATTCAAGAACTTGCGGTTGAAATTATGGCAGGGGTTAAGTGTGGTATGATTGGTAATTTTATACAGTATGTGACGGACTGGTGATAAATGAAAGTATTTAAGCGGAAAGAAGTGAAATGTGAGTGGTGATGGCGCTGGTTTCCAGATATGAGCAAAAGACAGTTACAGTCGTAGCTGAAAGTTATCTACTTCGTCGGTTGGAGTGGTCGAGCGGTTCCAGGCGCTACAGTCTGGAACCGCGCGACCGCCACGGTCGCAGGTTCGAATCCTGCCTCGTGCATGGATGTGTGTGATGTCCTCAGGTTAGTTAGGTTTAAGTAGTTCTACGTTCTAGGGGACTGATGACCTCAGAAGTTAAGTCCCATAGCGCTCAGAGCCATTTGAACCATTTTTTATCTACTTAATCAACAGAACGTCATTGGTGGGCACACACAAATGAACTCACAACTATTTGTGTTAGAGTTTCCGTCGCTAGTGACGTTCTCCTTGGCGGAACAGTAATCTTCCTTCCTACAAAACAAATAATACTAGATCATATTATAGCTAGGAAAGCAAACTATCCGATGATTTGAGAACATAACAATGTACGGGGTGGCCAAGGTAAAAAAGGCCACATGTTATACAGAAGGTGATAGTTGAAACTATCTGAGTGTTGTTATTTCTTAACGCTAGGGCGGCGCTCGAGTGGGGTCACGTGATGTCCGTGATATTGAGAAGCGATTTAGGTATCAGTAGTTCGTTGTCAGTAGTCAGTTTGAAGCTTGTTGTGCCCACAGTTCTGCAGAACGCCTATTTCAATGGAAAAAAGAGCATTTATTGTTGAAACTTTCTTGGATGCAAGGGATTTAAAATGTTAAATGAAGGGTTCGCGATAAAACACCCAGAGATCGCTCCTCCAGCAGGAAGTGTTATGCAGAAAATGATCACTAAATTTTGAACAACGGGTTCAGTCGTTAACGACGAACATAACCTTGTAATTAAAGTTCGTTCACCGAAAGTATTCGGTGTGTTCATGAGACTGTGGCGAGAAGTCCATAGAAATCAACTAGACGTCCATCTTGCCAACTAAAGATCAAGCGAACGCCATTCCAGAAAGTGTTGCACCTGTTAAATATGCGGTCATATAAAGTAAGAGCGATGCGAGCAGTAAAATCCACGGGTTGCGCTCAACAACATGATTACTTAGGCAAGTCGCTGATGATTATCTGGATCTAGATCCCTACAAGCAGCCGGCCGAAGTGGCCGTGCGGTTAAAGGCGCTGCAGTCTGGAACCGCAAGACCGCTACGGTCGCAGGTTCGAATCCTGCCTCGGGCATGGATGTTTGTGATGTCCTTAGGTTAGTTAGGTTTAACTAGTTCTAAGTTCTAGGGGACTAATGACCTCAGCAGTTGAGTCCCATAGTGCTCAGAACCATTTCCCTACAAGCACTGTTTCACTTTAGCGGGTACGTGAACTCCTAAAACACACGCTTTTGGTCAACAGACAATCCCAGGGAACGCTTTGAAGTACCTCTGCGTGATCTGAAAGTAGGCGTTCGGAGTGCAGTTTCAGGCCAACGTATTGGAGATCCATTTTCTTTAACAACATCGTGAACTCTCAGGTGAACGTAACGAGACTGTTGTAAACATTCATAGCGCAGCTAACGGGGGAAGAACGAGAGAGTGCCTTTTTACAGCAAAATGACTACGGCGCATACTTTCGGTTTTCAGTGTCATACGTTCATGAAGCTTTCGGAGAACAACGTACAGTTTCCGCAGTTTATAGCGTCCCAGATCGCCAGATCTCTCTACCTATGATTTTTATTTGTGCGGAAATTTAAAACGCAAAGTCTACGGTTCAGTCCACATACAGCTTAAGAGTTGAACTGGAAAAAGTATACAGGAACGTATTGAGACGTAGCGAGTTTTGTATCGAAGTTTAGGCGAACATCTTTAGCACCTCCTGTGAAATATTGAACCACTGAATGGTGCGTACGTTATTTTTCACCATACTAACTTATACAATAAACCAGTTAATCGTCTGTATGTTGTTTATAAGACATGGGCCTCTTTTATTTTGGTCACCCTGTACTAAATTAGTAGTGGGCAGACCACGTGGACTTGAATTCTCGTGTAATTTCGATGTATGCACTTTATCTCCTGTCACATAAAATTACAGCATTGATGGACATATTAAATAGCTTAGAGTAATATGAAGGAACTGATATTCAGGGCAAAAGATTGAAATATGCTGACACGTTGTAATTTTCTTAGAGCCCGTGATCATGTTTAGATTATGTGATTCTTCAGTTTCTCCCGGCGTATTTCTTGCTCGAACAGTCCACGGGTGTCCATAGTGTCCAACGGGCACAATATTTCGGCGATCATACATGTCGCCATCGTCAAGAGCGCTGACGCACTGAGCTCCTGAGGGCGGACGGCCGTCTTAAATCTCCTCCCCTCGCGAGGTGTTCTCTCCGCGGTCTACGCACACGCGTCAGCGGTCGCTGAGACGCTGGCGTCGGCGTCTGTAGTGGCATCGGTGTAATTGCCTCGTCCGCCCTAGTCGCCGGTTCGTTTCCTTTGCTGAGCGTCTTTTTAATTAGACTCAATGCTGGTTCCCATGCCCTGCTGAGGTTGTAGCCGCAATCTCAGTTGATGAGTCCGTCCCTGGTACGACCGCTGACGCGCGGGCGCTGACCGCGGAGAGAACGCCTCACGAGCGGAGGATATTTAAAAGACGGCCGCCCGTCCTCAGGAGCTCAGTTCCTCAGCGCACCTGACCATGGCGACGTGTCTGATCGCTGAAATATTGTGCCAGTTGGACACTATGGGCCGGCAGTACACCCGTGGACTGTTCGAGTTTTTTAGAATATGTTTTACTGTCGCTTATTATGACATCTGAAGATGGTAAATCTTCTCTGCAGGGGTCAGCATGGTTTCTGAAAACAACAATCATGTGAAACCCAGCTCGCTCTGTCCGTCCACGAGACCCAGAAAGCGGTACTACCGGCGCTAAAGTGGATACCGCATTTCTTGACTTCCAAAATGCGTCCGATTCACTTCCATAATGTCACCTAGCGGCCAAAATATGAGCTTACGGATTATAAGAC
Organism: Schistocerca serialis cubense; assembly: GCF_023864345.2. NCBI lineage: Eukaryota > Metazoa > Arthropoda > Insecta > Orthoptera > Acrididae > Schistocerca > Schistocerca serialis. Next base: position 1,215,848,692 of record NC_064638.1, on the reverse strand, counting down.
CAACTCTCTGACTGTGTAACCTCCCCCCTCACTTATCGATCTTAATGACAGTGAAAAATTAAACCGCGTGTACCTAATGGAAATTTGGGAAAAGCAATCGTCACCGAAGTTAATCTATCGGTAAAGAGGGAGGAAAAGGTTACATCTAAATGAAAGGAAAAATGCAAATGAAACTGGTGGAAATTAATTTTGAAAAGGGGTAAAGTTAATAAAGAAAGTAAATGTGCGGCCGTTACGTTAACAATTAACTAGCGGTAATTAGATATTTGAGATTTGGGGGAAATCACGGTCGCCAGTCCTAAGGACAATTACTATAGTAACTGAAAAAGAAAGGTTATTACACATATAATTAACACTAGAAGCGTGGCAACTGAAGGTTGACACGTGTAGTGTGAAAACTGAAAGTTTGTGAGAAGTAATAAATTTCGCTACACTCTGACTTAATTTAGCAAAAGAATTAATAAAACCGGAAAATCGAAAGTTAATTTAGTGACTGAAGTTAATAGTGAGCTTTCTTTCTGAAGCACATCGAAATCCAGTAAAATACGGTTAGTCTTGGACTACCTCAACAATCATTTCAAAAGCAACTTGACTCTACGCAATTTAGAAACAAGAGATTTTACTTTGAACTTGAATTAAATGATTCTGAACTATTAACAATAGTAAAATTTAGTACGTACCAAGCTGAGCTGCAGTCACAAGTAAGCTAAAATATGCTAACAAAACTCGCACTCTAAATTTGTGCTCGTGTAACCTAAATATTGTAGCCAGCTACTGAACTTTGAAATTAAAGCAGTGAAATCTAATTATATTATATTAATGCTGGCGTTTGAATTTCAACGACACTCGGGTTCATTTCGGAAAAGGAAGGGACCCTGCTTGGCAATGCAATTGGGACAATGAGCAACAAAGGTTCATGCTAAGTTGCTGTAATTTTGCGAGGCAAATGGAACAATTCGAAAAGCTGAGGTCTGCCATACAGTTCTGAAACTTTACGTGCTTTTAGTCTTCCTTGTTGGTTGATTGAAGGTTTGAAGCCGTCGATCGAGGAGGTGGCGACAGTCACTCACTGTCGGCCGTCGCTGTTGCAGAAGCTGGATGTTGGCGCGCCTTCTTCTCGACACGGTCACCAGGCGAAATGGGCTCTTGATGTGCGCCAGCTAATGCTTCCCGTCCGCGACACCATGTCAGAAACTATCATCGCGAGTCGAGCGCAATTACATGCTGCCAAACCCCGAAAGCGCGGCAACTCGCGGGAGCGTCACACAACACCTGCTCCACTCGCTACTCCCCCAGACTCCCACTGCCCGCGCCCCACGCGGCAGAGTTAACACTCCCAAAGATCCTACACACTTTGATTCTTCACACGACCCATCGATGTAATCGTTCGATAGCAGTTTTCCCTAGGCCAGACCCAGCGTAAAAATACAAATAATATTTACGAAACAAACCAATTATACATCGACATAAGTGCATAAATATATATATACAAACAGTAAAACAATTACAATATATAAAGAGACAGAAATGTCATATCTTGAGGTAACAAAACAAGGAAAAAAAAATAATAGTACAATAGATGAAAATAGGAGGATATGCATTTCCGGCGTTACACGTGCCCCACATTGTCTGAGGATGTTCATGTAACGTAAACAGACTCAGAAAATGTCCCAAAAAAGAAACAGCGGAAATGCATATGCTCAAAACATCAACAAAAGTTAGCATTCGTCTAATTAACCATAAATCAATTTTTAGACCATAATAATTGAGTGGAGACACTCCTAATCTTATTCCACTCTGTCACCTTGCACAAAATAAAACAGGTTGACAACATATTAAAATTCATAGAAAATATAGAAAATGGTTTAGCTATTCCAAAATCATTAAAATTCGTAACACTATGAGAAATGGAATACTATTTGCAAAATTAATTAGATTGCATGGTCATAAAAACAGGTAGATCAAAATACGCAAATAAATAATTAAATAGACTACACATTTTATATAATCTTTTCATAATTAATATTCTCGTCACGAGAATCTACTTAACGCTAAACAAGAAAATAATATTCAGTAGATCGAAAAAAACATAAATATTGACAGCAGAATTCTTTCACATCAGCTGTCCGGGAAGAAAAACTATTCCGCCTTTCGTACTCGCAAGTACAAAGAATGCCGACAGCGGTACAAGAGCCGACAGCGGCACCGCCTCGCCAGTATTGTTGCGCCCGCCTGTGCGGCACGCTTGATCTCACTCGCCTGTGTAACGGCATTTCCAGAACGTCCGTTTCACTGAATTCTTTCGGAAAAACTCACTCCCGAGTAATCTCAAGGAGTCCATTAACACTATCACAGTGGATAACTCAACACTGTCCATCATCACACATGTGTACTAGCCTGAAACTTAAAACAGCGTCTAAGTACACCGGCAATGACTAGTAAATCACATATTTATGAAATCTTACAGCTAGTTACAAAATCATATTTACATTCCTTAATCTACTGTGACTCAGCAGAAAACTTAAACTAGCAGCTTGGATTTTTAAATTGATTAATATACAGTAACTCTTAAATCATTTAATCAACATAAATTACTTATTAATTACAACTTCTTTAATGACCTCTAGGTCAGGCAAAAGCATCGCCACATGGCACATCCTTAAATCTTACGCTCTTTATCTACATACTGTACAAATGACTCTATCTGTGGTACTAATCAATCCTTGGTTGGTACAATTTCAGGTCTACAATGTTTCGTATACCTAATAGCTTTCCAGAGCTTGGATACTCTAAGCAATAAGCATTTGTGTGAGGTATACCAATGACTTTATATGGTCCATTATAAACAAACTTAAATTTAGAGATTTCATTGTCTATCTCGCTCGATTTCTCATGAGCTTTTACAAGTACTAAGTCTCCGATTGCAAACTTAGCAAAACGCGCTTTAGCGTCATGACGACGTATGCGAGCATCGGCTTTTAGCTTCATTACTTCTCGCAAACGATCTTTTTTCACACCAATACTAATGTTAATCCGTGGAGGGAATTTGATTATCTCTTCCAATTCACTTTCTACACTTTTGTCAATGCCGAAATTCCTCACATTACAGTAGTTCAAATTCATACCTACGTCAATACCATTCGGCCAGTTAACAATGTGTATAGGCCGGTATTGCCTATGCACACCGTCTCCTGCCTTGTCAAAACTAACTACTATTGTTTTAAGTTGTGACGTACATGTCAAAGTTTTGCTTTCGCAATTAATCACTGCACGGTACTTTAATAGCCAATCTAACCCGATAATTACTTCCGTAGTTAAGTCTGGCACGACGACAAACTCTTGTTCAAATCGTGCCCCATATATCTCTAAGTTGACAAAAATCTGTTTTGTGACCGGTTTACTGGCCTTCCCAGTAGCACCGATAATTTTCACTCCTGTTACTGGCATAACTACGATGCCAGGTCTGTCTTTCAGTAACTCAAATATTCTCCCAGATACAGCACTCAATTCTGCACCGGTGTCAATCAACACGTTTAGTTGTAGGTCGTGCATATTAACAGACACTACTATCTGTCTACACTTGTCCTCGACTGTTTCTTTATTTTCCCACAGTAAATCCTCGTCTATATCCAGGTCATTCCAGAAAAAACCATCCGGCTTTGATCCTAAATCCGGTTTATCTGGCGGCTTTTTCAGCCTCTGTTCACATACAGTTTTAATTTCAACACGTTTGTCCTGAGGCTTTGTCTGTAGCTTCGCCTCCAATACCGAAACCTTTTCCTGTAACTCGTCAACTAGTGAGTGTTGCATTGCTATCGATTCACTAATTGTCACCTTCGTTGATTCCTCTTTAGCCAGATTGATCTCATCTGCCAATCTACCTGGAGAAATGTGCCCAGTAGTATCTGCAATTACTTCCTCTAGATCTGCGCAACCCACACTGTTATCGTCTGACCGTATAACGTCAGCTCTAACCTCATACACACTGTAATCTACGTGGTTTTTTACCAATCGTGTCCGGTATCACTAAAATTTTCGTAATCTTTCTCCTTAATACTCTCGCAATGTTTAAACTGGATGTTCGCGTCGGATGGGTCGGCTACTTCTACCATTACAACTTTCGGTAAAGTGTGCCGGTTAGGGCCAGAACTTTACGTTACTACTTCAACATTCAACTCCTGCGGGACGAAACACGACGCATCTTGCTCGTGCTCCCCATTAACATCAACTATTTCTAGTAAAGTCTGCCGGTTAGGGCCAGAACTTTCTATCACTTCACAAACACTATCTTCCTGTGGGAAGAGACGTGGCAAATCCTGCCCGCGCTCCCCATAAACACTTCTCCCGTACAGGCCCCTATAATCTCTTAGTTCGTCGTATAAGCGACCGAACTGCCTTAACCAGACCTCATCCCTCTCTGCATCTCCTCGCTCGATGACGGACGTTTTATCCGACATCTGATCTTCTTTCAACACTTGCGAATCATTCTTAAACTCAATCTCCAGTTCCGCTGTGGGTATTACAGCTGCCACTTTATAATCGATTTCCGGAACACTACTTAAATTGTTCTCACTGACAGTGAATGTACTTCCTACTGCCGTGTCTACAGCTGATCTACTACTTGTGGGCGCACTCCTTTCTCGTAACACTGGCACACCCTCCCGCCGTTGATTATTCCATACGGAATTTTCATAACGACGACACCTGGGTTTTCTCCTGTTATTGGGCCGCCAAAATTTCTCCACGCCCGGTCGGCCCCTCACCGGCGCGGCTAATGGTTTCCCTGTCTCGTCCCAGCAGATACGCTCCCCGGATACTGCTGAGGCGGCTGGTCACACCCTCTGGCGTTATTACTATTCTGCGCAGCCCGTATCATGCTAGTATGATAATGGTTTCCGTCATTCCGGTTATTATTTGCATTGTACCTATTGTTATTACGGTCCGAACCATTATTGTTATTGCTGCCATGGTTGCGGTATGCATTATTCCCATGGTTATCGTTGGTGTGGTTGCTGTGGTACCCGTTGTTGTTACCACGGCCTCTACCACTGTCGCGATTATTGCGCCAATTGTCCTCGTCCTCCACTCTTTCCAGGAAATCATTTATTGTCCTGTAATTGCTTCCTACGTAGCGTTTTGTATCATCTGGAAGCTTTTTGTAGAGTTCCCAGACTATTTCGGATTCCGTGCGGCGATCACGCAAATATTCCAACTTGCGGATCCAGCCCTCACAAAACTCCTTCATCGAGCCGCGCGAATTCGCATCGAAAGGCCTCGATACGACAAATTCGCGCCAGACACTTTGCTGTTTTTGCTCTGACCAGTATTCAGCCAGAAAAAAATTTTTAAACTCGTCAAAAGTCAGGTTCGTAATGTTGAGGTTTAGGCCCCAACGCTTGGCATCACCAGCCAACACATCAATAACCGCATTAATTTTTCTCTCATTAGTCCATGATCTGGGTAAAACTCTTTCACAATTTTTAATGAAATCCGTCGGGTGTATACCGCCTTTTTTCAAGGGGTCGAACCGCTCCTCTTTCGTCAACAACTCCGAACTATGTGCACAGATTGGCACATAGCTCTGTTTTTCGTCAAGTTTCCTTTCTAATTCCGACACCCTCGTAATCACTTGGCAAGTGGTTGTCGCAAGCGTTTCCACTTCCCTTTTTTCTCTTCGCAGGTGTTAGCCTGCTTCGTCACTTTGGTATCTACTTCGGATACTAAAGCCTTTAAAGTTTCCACCTTCTGTTGATCCTCTTTTCTCACTAATTGAATTTGTTCCGTCACCTTATTCTCGATGATCGGAGCAACTGCGTCTCCTACACTTTTCTCGATTCTGCTAATTTCGGAATCAAAACGAGTATTTATGCTCGCAATTTCCGCCTGAACGCCTATCATTTCCTGTTTAAGGTTACCGATTTCGGTATTAATCACGACAATATCGTCTTTGATTTTATCAACTTTTGTGTTAACAACTTCAACATTGTTGTTAACAACACTAATAGCTTTGTTCTGATTGTCTAGCATTCGTTCAATTTTTTCAGACTGAGCTACTTGCTTGGCAGCCTGAGCTGCTTGCTCGGCAGCCTGAGCTTCTTGCTTGGCAGCCTGATCTTTAATTTCTGCCGATTGACACTTGATTTCGTTAATCAAAACATTCAATAAATCAGTTAAATTCCCGGAAACCACCGGTTTTACTTCCGTAGCGACTTCCTCTTTCATTGTCCCCCCGTATTCGTCATCAAGGGATTCAGATTTGATTTTCACTTCCGATTCCGAAACATCTTCTAAAGTCTGGAATTCCATTTCTGCTCTTTGTTGCGTTTCGGCGGTCGCATCTTTCATGCTATCCGCCTGCCCCGGAACAATGGGTACCGCTGTGCGCGTTTCCCACTGTTCGACCGATTGTTCCGTATCCAAGTCTACCAAATTTTGGTAATTGTTGCCTTCACTCATTTTAATAATTTTCAATATAAATGCAAAATCTCAACTCTAATTAGGATTCCTCACACGAATATTCTCGCTGACGTATCGACCATTTCGTAACCAGTACTTTGTTACGAGATTTGCACAATGCAAAATTCGTGTCCAGAACAACCTCAAATTTGAAGATTGTCCTGTCACCAGGTCGCCACGTGTAACCTCCCCCCTCACTTATCGACCTTAATGACAGTGAAAAATTAAACCGCGTGTACCTAATGGAAATTTGGGAAAAAGCAATCGTCACCGAAGTTAATCTGTCGGTAAAGAGGGAGGAAAAGGTTACATCTAAATGAAAGGAAAAATGCAAATGAAACTGGTGGAAATTAATTTTGAAAAGGGGTAAAGTTAATAAAGAAAGTAAATGTGCGGCCGTTACGTTAACAATTAACTAGCGGTAATTAGATATTTGAGATTTGGGGGAAATCACGGTCGCCAGTCCTAAGGACAATTACTATAGTAACTGAAAAAGAAAGGTTATTACACATATAATTAACACTAGAAGCGTGGCAACTGAAGGTTGACACGTGTAGTGTGAAAACTGAAAGTTTGTGAGAAGTAATAAATTTCGCTACACTCTGACTTAATTTAGCAAAAGAATTAATAAAACCGGAAAATCGAAAGTTAATTTAGTGACTGAAGTTAATAGTGAGCTTTCTTTCTGAAGCACATCGAAATCCAGTAAAATACGGTTAGTCTTGGACTACCTCAACAATCATTTCAAAAGCAACTTGACTCTACGCAATTTAGAAACAAGAGATTTTACTTTGAACTTGAATTAAATGATTCTGAACTATTAACAATAGTAAAATTTAGTACGTACCAAGCTGAGCTGCAGTCACAGGTAAGCTAAAATATGCTAACAAAACTCGCACTCTAAATTTGTGCTCGTGTAACCTAAATATTGTAGCCAGCTACTGAACTTTGAAATTAAAGCAGTGAAATCTAATTATATTATTTTAATGCTGGCGTTTGAATTTCAACGACACTCGGGTTCATTTCGGAAAAGGAAGCGACCCTGCTTGGCAATGCAATTGGGACAATGAGCAACAAAGGTTCATGCTAAGTTGCTGTAATTTTGCGAGGCAAATGGAACAATTCGAAAAGCTGAGGTCTGCCATACAGTTCTGAAACTTTACGTGCTTTTAGTCTTCCTTGTTGGTTGATTGAAGGTTTGAAGCCGTCGATCGAGGAGGTGGCTACAGTCACTCACTGTCGGCCGTCGCTGTTGCAGAAGCTGGATGTTGGCGCGCCTTCTTCTCGACACGGTCACCAGGCGAAATGGGCTCTTGATGTGCGCCAGCTAATGCTTCCCGTCCGCGACACCATGTCAGAAACTATCATCGCGAGTCGAGCGCAATTACATGCTGCCAAACCCCGAAAGCGCGGCAACTCGCGGGAGCGTCACACAACACCTGCTCCACTCGCTACTCCCCCAGACTCCCACTGCCCGCGCCCCACGCGGCAGAGTTAACACTCCCAAAGATCCTACACACTTTGATTCTTCACACGACCCATCGATGTAATCGTTCGATAGCAGTTTTCCCTAGGCCAGACCCAGCGTAAAAATACAAATAATATTTACGAAACAAACCAATTATACATCGACTTAAGTGCATAAATATATATATACAAACAGTAAAACAATTACAATATATAAAGAGACAGAAATGTCATATCTTGAGGTAACAAAACAAGGAAAAAAAATAATAGTACAATAGATGAAAATAGGAGGATATGCATTTCCGGCATTACAACTGTACGGAAGAGTTTCTAGCAAATAAAAAAAAAAATTGCTCTGAGCACTAGGGGACTCAACATCTGAGGTCATCAGTCCCCTAGAACTTAGAACTAGTTAAACCTAACTAACCTAAGGGCAACACACACATCTATGCCCGAGGCAGGATTCGAACCTGCAACCGTAGCGGTCGCGCAGCTCCAGAGTGTAGCGCCTAGAACCGCTCGGCCAGTTCGGCCGGCTTAGCAAATAAAGCACAGCATCATTTTCAATGGACAGAAGTTTGCAGGTGTAAAAGTATCTTCGGTCGTACTCCAAGGGAATGTTGTAGGGCAATTAGTTTCCGCAATACATAAAAATCCAGAAGACATCTTCAAAAGTTTCATGGGGATTTTCGAGGACGACGCTGACGTAAAGAGAGTAACCGGAACTCTAGAAAATTGTAGCTAAACGCAGTAAGACACGAAGAAGATCGATGTTTGGTGATGCACTAGACAGAAAGACCCATTATTGAATTACACGGATACAGAAGAATCACTAGAAGCAGTTACTTCCATAAAATGTTATGGAGTACGCGTACGGAGCGATTTAAAGTTTATTGATCGCATGAAACCAATCGTTTGAAAGGCAGATGGTAAACTGAGATTCATCGGAAGAATGATCAGGAAATATAGCACGTCAAAAAAGGAGGTAACTTGAAAAACATTTGCCGGAAGAATGATCAGGAAATATAGCACGTCAAAAAAGGAGGTAACTTGAAAAACATTTGCCGGCGCTACAGTCTGGAACCGCGCGACCGCTACGTTCGCAGGTTCGAATCCTCTCTCGGGCATGGATGTGTGTGATGTCCTTAGGTTAATTAGGTTTAAGTAGTTCTAAGTTCTAGGGGACTGATGACCTCAGCATTTGAGTCCCATGGTGTTCAGAGCCATTTGAACCAGTTTTTTGTTATTCCCATTTTAACAGATCCAGTAATTCTTCTTCACTTTTACTGATTACTGATGATGTTGAATTGAATGAACAATCTAATGAGTGCAGCATATGGTCTGAGAATAAACCGAAGAAAGACGAAAGTAATAAGCAGTAACAGAACTGGCATTAGTAATAGACTTATCAAACTACTGACTAAGTAAGGAATTCTGATACTTTGGAAGCAACATAGCGCGGACGAAGCAAGGAGGACACAAAAAAAGCATACTAGCAGAGGCAAAGGAGGCGTTCCTGGGCAAGAGAAGTCTGCTATTGCCACTCGTCACGTTCTGCAAATATTCTCCACTTTTACAGAGGATAGCAAAGTTATTACCGGATCTTATCAATTACATCCTTTCAATACCAATCTTGAATTTTTATTTTATCCCAGTCATTCCATCTTCGATGTATATATTGAATAGTAGAGACGAAGCTCTAGATCCCTCTCTTAGCTGTATTTTAATACGAGCACTTGGTTTTTGATATTACATTCTAATTGTGCCCTCTTGATTCTTGTATATACTGTGTATTATTCACCTTTCTCTTCATCTTACTACTATTTTGCTCAGAATTTCGAACTGCTTGCTCGGTTTTACGTTGTCGAACGCTTCTTCCAGGTCGACATATCTAATGAACATATCTTGACGTTTCTTAAGTCTTGTTTCCAGATCGCCAGAACGTCAGACCTGCTTCTCTGGCACACTTACTTTCACGAAAGCTAAACCGACCTACATCTAACAGAACCTCAGCTGTATTTTTCGTAATTCTGTGTATTATTCTAGTCAGCAGTTTCGATGCAAAAGCAGTATAGTTGACTGTGCGGTAGTTGTAACACATATGAGCTCTTGCTGTCTTCGGGATTGAAAGTATTATGTTTTTCCGAAAGTCTAACGTAAGTCTACAGACTGACGGACTAAACTCCACTTGAATAGTAGCATGGTTGCCACTTCCCTAACGATTTCAGAAATTCCAAAAATATTATCTATCCCTTGTGACTTCCTCGAGGGTAAATCTCCCAAATCTCTATTAAACTGTGAAAATACTGGATGTCCTGTATCTTCCATATACAGGGAGTTAGAAAAAGGTACGGCGAAACTTTCAGGAAACATTCCTCACACACAAATAAAGAAAAGAAATTATGTGGACATGTGTCCGGAAACGCTTAATTTCCATGTTAGAGCTCATTTTAGTATCGTCAGTATGTACTGTACTTGCTCGATTCACCGCCGTGATTTAATACGGGATAATCTACCTTTGCTGCTAGAACATGTGCCATTACAAGTACGACACAACATGTGGTTCATGCACGATGGAGCTCCTGCACATTTCAGTCGAAGTGTTCGTACGCTTCTCAACAACAGATTCGGTGACCGATGGATTGGTAGAGGCGGACCAATTCTATGGCCTCCACGGTATCCTGACCTCAACCGTCTTGACTTTCATTTGTGGGGGCATTTGAAAGCTCTTGTCTACGCAACCCCGGTACCAAATGTAGAGACTCTTCGTGCTCGTATTGTGGACGGCTGTGATACAATACGCCATTCTCCAGGGCTACATCAGCGCGTCAGGGATTCGGAGGGTGGATGCATATATCCTCGCTAATGGAGGACATTTTGAACATTTCCTGTAACAAAGTGTTTGAAGTCACGCTGGTACGTTCTGTTGCTGTGTGTTTCCATTCCATGATTAATGTGATTTGAAGAGAAGTAATAAAATGAGCTCTAACATCGTAAGTAAGCGTTTCCGGACACATGTCCACATAATATATTTTCTTTCTTTGTGTGTGAGGAATGTTTCCTGAAAGTTTGGCCGTACCCTTTTGTAACAGCCTATAGACTGCCATTTCTTCATCAGTCACAAGTCCTCTCACTCGTAGAGGTCCTTAACGTTCACTTTCTTTCCACCTAATCGCTTTCTGCGTTGCACGATCAAATTCCTATCCCACTCTTAGTGTTGACGCACTTGCATTTAATTTCACCGAAAGCTGTTTTGACTTTTCTACGTTGGGAACTGTCCTCCTGAAAACCATTTATTTTTCGAGTTCGTTACTAATTTTAAAAAAGTCTGTTTCGCCTTATCATTCTCCCTAATTCCTGTAGATTTCATTCCTATGTGACTTATATTTCTGTATTACTGAATCTTTGTACGGTTTTGTATTTCTTTAAGACAGAAAAATGTAACGTATTTTGCAAATGGACGTAAAGAAGCGTTATTTTATAATTACTTGATTGTGGGATAGTCGCTGCAAGTTACCGTCCGCCATAAATTTCGGGAAGTATGGATTCTGAGAGTTTTAACGTGTAACAAAGAAACAAACACCGTCCGAAAAGACCTTGAACGCCCAACGGCACCGACCGGCTGCCGTGTCATCATCGGCCTGTAGACGTCACCGTATGCGAGTACGCAGGCACATGCGGTCTGCACGCCGCTCTCACGTCTGTTGTCAGTTTTCGTGACCGGTGCTGCTGTTTCCCAATGGAGTATCTCCTCATCTGGTCTCACAATGGCTGAGTGTACACTTTCCAATATCACACGGCAGACGCGGACGGTAACCTATCCAGCTGCTTGCCAAGACGGACAGCGCTTAACTTGGGTGATCCGAGGGGAACAGTTGTTATAATTGCGGCGAGGCCGTTGGCTGTTATGTGTATCGATGCATGAAAGTAAGTGTAGGAAAGGAAGATACTAGACTGAGATTCAAGGGAACAATCTTCATGAAGAGTACTCCACCGCCGGACGGAGTGGCCGTGCGATTCTAGACGCTACAGTCTGGAGCCGAGCGACAGCTACGGTCGCAGGTTCGAATCCTGCCTCGGGCATGTATGTGTGTGATGTCCTTAGGTTAGTTAGGTTTAACTAGTTCTAAGTTCTAGGCGACTGATGACCTCAGAAGTTAAGTCGCATAGTCCTCAGAGCCAACCAGTACTCCACCCACGAAGGATGTGGCTCGCTAAACAATCTATCGACCCATATTGTGATTGCTCGTCAGCTTGAATTTTATCTGATAGGACTGACGGAGAAAATAGAGGCGATCCCAAATAAGAGCACTGAGCATCACGATATGGTTTACTGGTAACTTACCGAGCGGGTATGTTCCCAGAAGAGAAACCTGTATGTTCCTTCTTAACAGACACTTCTCAGGTCGCAGGTTCGAATCCTGCCTCGGGCATGGATGTGTGTAATGTCCTTAGGTTAGTTGGGTTTAACTAGTTCTAAGTTCTAGGGGACTGATGACCTCAGCAGTTAAGTGCTCAGAGCCATTTGAACCACTGACACTTCTCACGATGTGGGGCCGGGGCTGTTCCTCAGGTAAGTAACGTAGCTTGGCATGGTACCACGGTACATTAGCTTTTTATGTTCGACCGTGCCTTATTCTGGCATGTATTTGTTTATTTTATGCTTTTGAAGAAGGCTAGATTACTCTAGCTGAAACTGGGGTGTAGACCAGTAACTCTTCGCAACTGAGGCGGATTTTTGACAATCAATTTATCACAGTTGCTGACAGGGCTGCAATATGTTAAAAATTCTTAAACTTCTCACACAGATACAATGAATTTCTGGAGATCTAACTCACACAGAGGCGTATTAAAATTCTTTTTTCCTGCTCACCTATCCCAAATGCGGGAAGTGATGAAAGTACATAAACTAATCTTTGAGGTATACCAAAAGATGCAGCTATTTGGACCCAAAATATTTATTTCATGGAGTCTCCCGCACCTTTTCGTTCAGTGTAGGAGAGGCAATAAGGTGAGCTGTTAAAAGAACGCTGTTTAAGGAAGGAAGCGGCAAAGGCGGTAGTAACGTTTAAAACCGGTACTCGGGAAACGACTTTGGCTGTAAAATAAAGGAAGGAATCGTGGGAATAACCGATATTGGTCTTCGCTGCTAAAGCTTATAATTAGAAGCGAGGAATTACCATTCAATGGGCATCCTTTGCGGCACAATGGGGACCCCGAGGAGAGCAGATCGCCCAGAGTCGCACAGACAGAAACGATCTTGCCCTTCCGACCTCCCTGCGGAATAATTAGAGGGGCATTTTCAGTCCTTTTCGGGCCGCTTAACTTATTCATAGTTCGGGCGCGAGGCCGTTCAGACAGCAGCGGGCCCTTGCAGTATTCATAAGGTCCTCCGCTAATCAAGAGCTAATCAATTATTTCGCCGCGACAGCAGCCTCGGCCAAAACGGTTTATTTTTTAATAGGTCCGGCTATTATATCTTGTTAATTGGATTTTGATGAGGGCTCCACCGTACAGGCGGCCAGACAGGAAACTGATCTGCCGGCCGCGGGGGCGTGAATTATAGCTGGCGATGGGCAGACGCCAACCACTGACCCACCACCACCACTGCCACCACCACCGCCCCCGATAGCCGACAAAGCCGCCGCCATCTTCGTGTCCGGTTCGCTGCGGTGCATTCGACGATTATGCGGATGGTTCTAGGAGGAGAAGGGGTCGTCCATTGTAACCATCAGGCGATCACCCACTGTAAAATGGCCAATCACTGCTTCACAGCAAAAGTGTAAATCTCTTTGTAGATTGAATTAGTTATAATGGTTGCTATCGTATGCGACTATTGGCGCTTCACAGAGAGAACTCCCTTCGTTACGAAATAAACCTGACTGAGCCCAAAACAAACACGGGCCTCTTACACTTTTTAAATGCTAAACTCTTCGAATTTAAAGATGGGAAAATTGTCACCTTCAAATAATAACAGTACAGATTGACGTTACTTATTTTCATTATATGTAAATTTAAGGAAAAAACACTGGCTCAAGTGTCAAGAGATATGTGCAACATAGCTCTAGGGTAATACTGGTCAAATTAGGTATTAAACTAAAGGACGCTGTGTTAATACAAGTGTCCATGCCGATGTCCAAAGAAGAGGATGCGCTAATGACGAAATGTACGAAGAAATAACTAATGTGATAAGGCACGTTAAGGTAGATGGTTCAAAATGGCTCTGAGCTCTATGGCATTTAACTTCTGAGGCAATCAGTCCCCTAGAACTTAGAACTACTTAAACCTAACTAACCTAAGGACATCACACACATCCATGTCCGAGGTAGGATTCGAACCTGAGACCGTCGCGGTCGCGTGGTTCCAGACTGTAGCGCCTAGAACCGCTCGGCCACCCCTGCCGGCAAGGTAAATGGAAACCTGATTCTCATGTGGGACTGGAATGCAAATGTGGATGAAGAACCAAGGGGAGATTGTCGGCAACTATGGACTTGGAAGAAAAAATGAAAGAACAACACGACTAATTGAGTTCTGATCGAAACACCAACAATTGCAAACACATTTTTCCAACATTTCAAGCTTAGAAGATACATCTCCAGAAGACAACAGGTCGACTACATTGTAGTGAAATCCCGTTTTTGGAACCAAGTAAAAAATTGCACGTTTTACCCATTTCCACATTGCAGGAACAGACAGTGCCAGAACATCGTCGTGATAAAAAATTCATTCAGATTGAAATGTATGGAGAAAAGGACAGCACAACAGAAATGGCAAACAGAAAAGTGGAAGTTGAGGGGCTGGCGAGGCAATATGCACAGGTAACAGATCTAATATCTAAATCTGTTGTATATAAAAAAACAAGAGCAAATGAATTACAACAGATCTTATTCAGAATGAGATTTTCACTCTGCCGCGGAGTGTGGACTGCTATGAATCCTCCTGGCAGATTAAAACTGTGCGCCGGACCGAGACTCGAACTCGGGACCTTTCCCTTTCGGGGGCAAGTGCTATACTAACTTGGTAGAGCACTTGCCCGCGAAAGTCAAAGGTCCCGAGTTCGAATCTCGGTCCGGCACACAGTTTTAATCTGCCAGGAGGTTTCATATCAGCGCACACTCCGCTGCAGAGTGAAAATCTCATTCTGGAAACATCCCCCAGGCTGCAGTATCCTTTCTTCCAGGAGTGCTACTTCTGCAAGTTTCGCAGCAGAGCTTCTGTGAAGTTTGGAAGTAGGAGACGAGGTACTGGCTGAAGTAAAGCTGTGAGGACGGGGCGTGAGTCGTGCTTGGGTAGGCTCAGATGGTAGCGCACTTGCCCACGAAAGGCAAAGGTCGCGAGTGCGAGTCTCGGTCCGGCACAAAGTTTTAGTCTGCCAGGAAGTTTCAGATCTTATTCAGCTTATCGAAAACAGAAGGCGATACGGAAACGCAACTGAGTAACATGGGAAAGCTGAATACAGAAGGCTAACGACTTTATTCAACAAAGATGCTAGGAATGCAGAAGAAAGTTTTACTTACGAAATGTGCACAGAAGTGGAAGAAAAAAATGCAAAATGCAAGAACCGATATAAAGGAAATGACATTTTCAGAGCCTTTACTGGACTCACGCAGATATGATTTTATAAATACAGACGAAGCGGCGAGTGATAATTTGTATGAAATTTGGGAATCTAGCCCGGGTCCCTGCTTATTATGCAGGTGCATTAGCCACTAAGTTACCTTAGCTAAGCGGTTCAGACAACTGAAACGGACTACCCGTACACGTAAAATCGTATCTGTATGAGACCAACAAAATATCTGAAAATGTGTCACTTTATTTGCATACGTACCTGCACCTGGGTTTCAGGCTCGGGTGAATTAGAAAGCAGCGAGGGGAACATGCTGTTTTGTGAAGACTTAGTGAAGAGATAGAAAGAATACACTGAGGAATTCTACGACGGAGCACCTACATTGGATGATTTAATACGAAAAGAAGAGGAGGCAGACATAGATGACATAGGAGACGACATTCTGCAAGAAGAGTTTGAGAAACCTGTAACGATCTATGGGAGAACAAAGCAATAGGCACTGATGACATTCCTGCATAATTAATCAAACCCATTGGTGGACAGCTTGAAAATGATACTGCTGAAACTGGTTGTTGTTGTTGTTGTTGTGGTCTTCAGTCCTGAGACTGGTTTGATGCGGCTGTCTATGCTACTCTATCCTGTGCAAGCTTCTTCCTCTCCCAGTACCTACTGAAACCTACATCCTTCTAAATCTGTATAGCGTACTCATCCCTCCACCCTCCACGCTGCCCTCCAATACTAAATTCGTGATCCCTTGATGCCTCGGAATGTGCCCTACCAACCGACCCCTTCTTCTACTCAAGTTGTGCCACAAACTCCTCTTCTCCCCAATTCTATTCAATACCTCCTCATTAGTTACGTGATCTACCCATCTCATCTTCAGCATTCTTCTGTAGCACCACATTTCGAAAGCTTCTATTCTCTTCTTGTCCAAACTGGTTATCGTCCATGTTTCACTTCCATACATGGCTACACTCCATACAAATACTTTGAGAAACGACTTCCTGACACTTAAATCTATACTCGATGTTAACAAATTTCTCTTCTTCGGAAACGATTTCCTTGCCATTGCCAGTCTACATTTTATATCCTCTCTACTTCGGCCATCATCAGTTATTTTACTCCCTAAATAGCAAAACTCCTTTACTACTTTAAGTGTCTAGACCCATCTATAACACAGGAGAGATCGACTTCCAGATATGCGTCATATGGTTCAAATGACACTGAGTACTTTCAGACTTAACATCTGAGGTCATCAGTCCCCTAGAAGTTAGAAGTACTTAAACCTAACTAACCTAAGGACATCACGCACATCCATGCCCCTAGGCAGGATTCGAACCTGCGACCGTAGCAGTCACGCGGTAATGCGTCATAGTTCCGGTTTTTGGACTCTAACATCACAGAAATCAAAATTCTCATCAAGATAATTTTGGGGAAAATTGAACAGAAGGTGGAGGATATGCTGGAAATCAGCTGGAGACACAGAAATACGAATCAACGAGTGCTGAGAAGGGTACAGGAAACCAGATCTCTGTGGAGGTACGTCCAAAGTAGAAGGTAGAAACTCGTGGGATACAGTTTAAGAGACAGCAAAATCATTGGAACAGTAGTAGAAAAATCTATTGAGAGAAAGAATCGCCGTGGCAGACATGTATCAGGTTATTTACGAAGTAGTATGCACTACATACGTGGAAAAGAAGAGGAAGACAGGCGGAAACAAACCTCAGGCTTTAACAGTAAGGAGACAGTTTTATTAGCCTTTCTGGCAAGTAATATTCCGACCGCCTAATAAACCTCAAGACTGTCAGCTCTTGTATTAACGGCCAGGCTCACTTCACGCTCATGATCTCTCTACTTTAGGTACAAAGATAATGACTGTTCGTGAAAGCCACTTTCAGTTATGTACTAATAACAATGTGTTCCAGCACGGAAATTACTGATTATCGTACGTGATATTGTTTTCTCACCCAATTTATTAAATATTTCTGCACGTCTTTTCACGAATGAACTCTTTCGTGAACTATTTTTGCTCTCTGATGCGACGTGGTACTTTCAACTGATAATCCTAATTTGCAACGAATTCTCAAGGCACACAATCGCACACAGCCGCTCCGTATGTAAGCTCAACACAACTCTCTGCACACCAACATGGCAAGTCATCTAGTAGTGATAGAGTATTTTTGATGATACATAGGAAGACAACGCGTTCCTCAGAGAAGAAACTTCGAAAATTCTAGAAAGCGAAAACTAAACAGTAGCGTATCACTACGTCATAACTCATAAATCAGTACTCCTTACTAGCTTTACAAAGATTTCTTGTCTGCTGGCTTTTAACTTGTAGTGATCTAAGTTTGTGACACCACTGCCCATGAACTGTCAAATCATGCGAGAGGCCGGCCGAAGTGGCCGTGCGGTTAAAGGCGCTGCAGTCTGGAATCGCAAGACCGCTACGGTCGCAGGTTCGAATGCTGCCTCGGGCATGGATGTTTGTGATGTCCTTAGGTTAGTTAGGTTTAACTAGTTCTAAGTTCTAGGGGACTAATGACCTCAGCAGTTGAGTCCCATAGTGCTCAGAGCCATTTGAACCATTTCAACCGTATTCAGTAATAATTACGGAGACAACTTCTGCAGTTCAACACAAGATGCCAGAACAACTCTTAGATAATATTTTGACTAAAGTTCAGTCTTGATCACGTCATATATGTTTTAATGATATAGATAACCGGTTTCGGTTCTTTCTACAAAACCATCACCAGACCAATGTCTCCCTTAGGATGGTAGGCGGAGCTCTCCTCGCTGCTCCTCGCATGAGTTGACTGCGTAGCAGCGAGGAGAGATCCGCCTACCATCCTAAGGGAGCCATGGGTCTGATGATGGTTTTGTAGAAAGAACCGAAACCGGTTATCTATATCATTAAAACATGTGATCAAGACTGAACTTTAGTCAAAATATAACAATTAATTGATCACTGCTTTCCAAAAATGTTTACCAAAATTAACTCTTAGATAAGCTCAATTACGTAACACATAACTACACATCACTGTACCACTACTGCCGTCGCCAAATAGCAACCACGACAAAGTACTCATAACGCTCTGTCAAACTACTTACAGGTGTATCTTCATAATTTTTTGTAGCAAAGCACATACAAATGGTCATTAACAAGAAAAAATAACAAACAAATTCTTAGCATAAATTGCACCAACAGCTGAGCTACGCTCACGGTGTAGTCACACAAAAGCAGTTTCTACCTAATTCGATAGATCCGTGTCATAGAGTGTAATTTACAAATTAACTTGCTCTCGCTGATACCTACACGCCATCAACATATAGCCAAAACTCGTCTTAGCGGTAACCACGGAATTCTGTTCAACGAACACACCAACCACAAGGTGAAGAAATACTCGCTCGCATAATTTGACATTTGATGCTCAGTAGTGTCACGAATATAGATCACGACAAGTTACAAGCCTGCAGACAACAAATCTTTGTAATGCTTGTAAGGAAAACTGCTATATTTCGTGTTATGTCGTAGTGATATGGTACCCTTTATTTAACGCTGTCTTCTAGAATTTTCAAAGCTTTTTCTCTAACGATGGCGTTGTCTTGCTATATACGAGGGTAAGTCAATTATTATCCGCAATTTAGTTATATTTTTGTTCATTTTGGTAGCGCTGTCGTTTTACGTTGATGACGCATGCTTTGTTTATTTGTTGTTATATCTTTGTAATTTTCAAGCTGCTAGGTAAGTTTCGTTATCGCTGCCGTGCTGATGTTCATGGCTGCTCCGCTGTCTATTTGCACCAAAGAAGAGCAACGTCCAGTGATCCGATTTTTGTGGTCGGAAGGCGTATCAGGGGCCGAAATTCATCGAAGACGTTCGGTGCAGTACGGGAACAGTGTTTTGCCACAACGGAGGACTGCGAATGGATTGAAAAATTTCGAAATGGTGAAAGGTGGCTTGTGTTCTTGTATTAGAGTGTAATTCTGGTTTTCTTGCGCAATTATAGTATTTCTATTTTTTTATCACTTCAGTATAAATGGTATTTGAAATTTCTTGTCTTATTGAAGAAGAACCGTGCCAGATGTGTACGTTGAGTCATACTTCTACACACAGAACAGTTATACTTGTGCTTTGGTTTCGTAGGTTTTATAGTTGCTGGGGACTTAATTAATTAATTGTGTTAACGAAAATTTTCATTTCATTCTTTGTTGTTGTTCTATGCAGTCAGATTGCGTACAAAAACTAGTCAGGGTCAACCGTTTACGAAACAGCGTAATCGGACATACAGCTACTAAATCAAAAAATTAAAATTATTTGCATTTTATTTAAATAAGCCCCCATGCAATGGTCGCACAAGTGTTACGCACGATGCAGGAGCCGGACGACCGTTTACCGCCACAAATGAAGAAACTATTGAGCGTTCACGTGAAATGATTCTCTTGGACAGACGATTAACTATGGCCGAAGTGGCACATCGTCTGCAAATTTGTCTCGGTTCTGCCTACGAAATCATCCACAACAGACTTGGGTTTCATGAAGTTTGTGCAAAACGGGTCACAAAAGAAATCACACGTTTGCATAAACAAACGCGCTTGGACACCTGCAAAAAACATTTGGATCGCTATGGTAAAGAAGGGGGCGACTTCTTAGACAGGATCATTACTGGTGACGAAACACGGGTCCATCATTAACAGCCGGAGAGTAAACGGCAAAGTATGGAATGGAAACATCCAAATCCGCCACACAAGGGAAAGTTCAAGACCACACCGTCCGCAGGAAAATGATGCTTGCGGTTTTTTTGGGACGCACAAGGTCCAGTACTGGAACATTATGGGGAAAGGGGCACAGCAATAAACAGTGTACGCTACTGTGAGATGCTAAAGCCTGCATTTCGAAGCAAACACCGACTATTGATGTCAAAAGACGTTGTGTTGTAGCACGACAATGCCCATCCGCATACAGCTGCCCACACTGTTGAAACGCTCCAGAAACTCAAATTTGAAGAACTGCATCATCCTCCATTTAGACCCTATCGTGTCCCTTCTGACTAGCACTTCTTTGGCCCACTCAAACAGGCATTACAGGGCCGTCGATTTGCCTAGGACGAAGCAGTGAAAGAAGCGGTGCATTCCTGGCTCACAGCTCAACCGGAACCTTCTTTTATGAGGGCATCAGGAAGCTTGTACAACGTTGGACCAAGTGCGTTGAAACGCAAGGAGACTATGTCGAAAAATGATGTTCTTGTAAGTTTCCTATTTGATTAGAATAAAATTTTATAACTACTTTGCGTGTAATAATTGACTTACCCTAGTATAAAAGCATCCTAGACATATTGTGAGGAATTAGCAAACTAAATTTTAAAAAAATCGTCACTGCCGATGCACGATCTCACGTTAACAGGAAAATATGAACAAAACACAAGCACGCCAACCACTGCGCCCAACCGACACTGCCTAGAATAGCCTTTAAACTTTTACCATGTTTCTCAGTTTGTGCACTACAACATCTTGGTAATGTATTTTTCCATACACAAGCAAACATGAAATAAAATTAACCACAAAACTGCGGGCCGACCGGAGTGGCCCTGCGGTTCTAGGCGCTACAGTCTGGAGCCGAGCGACCGCTACGGTCGCAGGTTCGAATACTGCCTCGGGCATGGATGTGTGTGATGTCCTTGGGTTAGTTAGGTTTAATTAGTTCTAAGTTCTAGGGGACTGATGACCTCAGAAGTTAAGTCGCATAGTGCTCAGAGCCACAAAACTGCGTGTTTTGAGTCATAATATGTGGCCGTAGCTTTTTTTTTCTGAGGGAAGAAATATCCCGTTTTATCTCTTTAACAAACATCAAGGGCAGCTAGCGCGTTTATAAATTTCTACATTTCAACAATGCTACGCAGCAAACAACATATAAATGCATCATTGACACATTTTGTAGAATTAAGAAATGAAAATTTAAAAAAAAATCTTCACTTAATAGACTCGATCCCATGTTAATTTAAAATATGAAGGAAACGCTAGCGTGATACTCACTGCGCTAGATCAACGTTTCAACAAACCGTTTTATAAACGTGTACCAGCAGTGACCGGTCAATTGAGACTACTGTCGCGCTAAATATGCACTGTGAGTAAATGTCAGCGGTGTCCTGGCAAAAATGATAACGAAGAGAGTTTCCAGGAAATGGACTCATGGCGAAGTTGTGCATGTAACTGGTTTCTACGAGGAAAGGCTGGCGTATGGAACGTACCGTTACTGGACTGCGGGAACTGATATCAGAAGTAAAGCTTGTTGACTAAAATGACTACAGCCTTTAAAACCTCCACAGATGTAGTTTATCCGCAGTTCAAGAAATCAGCCAAAGTAGTCTTATAACACAAATTAATTAACATAAAGAAATAAGTGATGTTTGAGACTTACCGTTTTGTAGCTAGGAAAATAGCCATTTAACTTCAAGTAACGCAGCTGTATCTCTAATTTCATAATATACCGTCGTATTTATTGATTGTATTACTATATAGGGTGTTGAAGAATAGACCTTTAGGAAGTTTAGAGTGATTCCTTAAGTGAATACAAGTAAAAACGTTCACATAAATGAATGGCCGTAAATGCTTCATTTAGCGGATATCAAGATGAACGTGATGTAATGTTATTAAAACATAATAGTTACTTTAGAAAATAATGAAGAGAATAAACGTAGCTCGCACTACAAATGCTAGTGTCACTTAACACTGATTGATTTACGCATGATATTATCTAGATTGGCAATTTTAGGTTCATTTACAAAATTTCATCCATATCCAGCGTTGCCATTCTCTTAAAATTTGGTTATTGTTGTTTATTTTCCATCAGAAGCTCTGCAATGAAATTCTCTCATCCTCCAAAATCATCCTGTTGCCTAATCCGCTCTCTTATCCAACAAGAACACTGTTGTTTCGTTTTATCTTTGTCACTGAAAGTATTAAAAGTGCAGCAAGGCCTCTTGCTTCACATACAAAATTACGGAACAAAAATCTCGCGGAATGCTATGTCTCAACTGTCACACACTGTGTGTAAACGCTTCCGACATATGCTCTCACAAGAATCTCACTTACAGAAACTGCCCTCAAGCATTGATTAGACAGTAAATATCAGTGAAAATGCGCCCCTAATAGAAACTCAACTGCGAGTACTATCTGAGAGCAAAAACTCGCAAGTGTATCTTAGCGGTGAGAACGCGCCGGGCAGGCAGGTTAGTGGGTGCCCTTCCTACCGTAGGGTTGCCTGGCGGTGGACGCTTCCCACCAACATGCAGCGATCTGAAACAATGACTCGGAGTACCTGCACCGACTGGCCTCACCGTAAATCATACTTTACTAAATACAATAACTTGATACACCTGAATACTGCATTTTAAAACCCTGAAACCGATCGTGGTTTTAATAAATAATTAGTACAAGTGAACATTATCAACCTAAATTAATTAGGTGCAAAAGAGGTAGTACTACTTAACACGCAGTCTAAGGTTAGCTTTCATGCTGACGCTTTGTACTCACGGGTGGATATTTATTTTACTTCAAGGTGAATTAAAGTTTACCTTTACCACGGCAAACGTTGTGACATAGCCTGTAGCTACACTTTATGCAGAACACATGTTTGTGCTACGACTGTAGATTTCATTCTTTTCGTATTTCAAATTTAGCTAAAATGTAAGTATGACTCAGGAAACGTTAGGAAAAATCAGTCCTTGACTAACTTTCCGAGCCACGCGGAGTAGCAGCGCGGTCTGAGGCGCCTTGTGACGGTCCGTGCGGCTCCTCCTGTCGGAGGTTCGAGTCCTCCCTCGGGCATAGCGTAAGTTAGTTTAAGTTACATTAAGTAGTGTGTAAGTCTAGGGACCGACAACCTTAGCAGTTTGGTCCCATAGGACCTTACCACAAATTTCCGAATTTTCCTAACTTTCCGACAGGTAAAACCTGTGCGCCGCTTGTGGTTACTACGCTTACATAAAAGTGAGTTAATTTTCAACTCTGCAACCGGAAACGTTTATACACAGGCTCGTACTGCCATCAACATCATGTGGAAATAGATGTTGTGTGCTGGAGTGTGTGTATTATGACGCTCGATAAGTTAAAATTGTTGTTTTTGTGGTCTTCAGTCCTGAGACTGATTTGATGCAGCTCTCCATGCTACTCTATCCTGTGCAAGCTTCTCCATCTCCCAGTACCCACTACAACCTACATCCCTCTGAATCTGCCTAGTGTATTCATCTCTTGGTCTCCCTCTACGAATTTTACCCTCCACGCTGCCCTCCAATACTAAATTGGTGATCCCTTGATGCCTCAGAACATGTCCTATCAACCGATCCCTTCTTCTAGTCAAGTAGTGCCACAAACTCCTCTTCTCCCCAATTCTATTCAGTGCCTCCTCATTAGTTATGTGATCTACCCATCTAATCTTCAGCATTCTTCTGTAGCACCACATTTCGAAAGCTTCTATTCTCTTCTTGTCCATGTTTCATTTCCATACATGGCTACGCTCCATACAAATACTTTCAGAAACGACTTCCTAACACTTAAATCTATACTCGACGTTACTTCGACCATCATCAGTTATTTTGCTCCCCAAATAGCAAAACTCCTTTACTACTTTAAGTGTCTCATTTCCTAATCTAATTCCCTCAGCATCACTCGACTTAATTCGATGACATTCCATAATCCTCGTTTCGCTCTTGTTGATGTTCATCTTATATCCTCCTTTCAAGACACCATCCATTCCGTTCAACTACCCTTCCAAGTCCTTTGCTGTCTCCCACAGAATTACAATGTCATCGGCGAACCCCAAAGTTTTTATTTCTTCTCCATGGATTTTAATACCTACTACAAGTTTATCTTTTGTTTCTTTCACTGCTTGATCAATATACAGATTGAATAACATCGAGGAGAGGCTGCAACCCAGTCTCACTCCCTTCCCAACCACTGCTTCCCTTTCATGTCCCTCGTCTCTTATAACTGCCATCAGGTTTCTGTACAAATTGTAAATAGCCTTTCGCTCCCTGTATTTTACCCCTGCCACCTTCAGAATTTGAAAGAGAGTATTCCAGTCAACATTGTCAAAAGCTTTCTCTAAGTCTACAAATGCTAGAAACTTAGGTTTGCATTTCCTTAATGTAGCTTCTAAGATAAGCCGTAAGGTCAGTATTGCCTCACGTGTTCCGTAATTTCTACGGAATCCAAACTGATCTTCCCCAAGGTCGGCTTCTACTAGTTTTTCCATTCATCTGTAAAGAATTCGCGTTAGTATTTTGCAGCTGTGACCTATTAAACTGATAGTTCGGTAATTTTCACATCTGTCAACACCTGCTTTCTTTGGGATTGGAATCATTATATTCTTCTTGAAGTCTGAGGGTATTTCGCCTGTCTCATACATCTTGCTCACCAGATGGTAGAGTTTTGTCAGGATTGGCCCTCCCAAGGCTGTCAGTAGTTCTAATGGAATGTTGTCTACTCCTGGGGCCTTGTTTCGACTCAGGTCTTTCAGTGCTCTGTCAAACTCTTCACGCAGTATCATATCTCCCATTTCATCTTCATCTACATCCTATTCCATTTCCATAATATTGTCCTCAAGTACATCGCCCTTGTATAGCCCCTATATATACTCCTTCCACCTTTCCGCTTTCCCTTCTTTGCTTAGAACTGGGTTTCCATCTGAGCTCTTGATATTCATACAAGTGGTTCTCTTTTTTCCAAAAGTCTCTTTAATTTTACTGTAGGCGGTAGCTATCTTACCCCTCGTGAGATAAGCCTCTACATCCTTACATTTGTCCTGTAGCCATACCCGCTTAGCCGCTTTGAACTTCCTGTCGACCTCATTTTTGAGACGTTTGTATTCCTTTTTGCCTGCTTCATTTACTGTATTTCTATATTTTCTCCTTTCATCAATTAAATTCAATATTTCTTCTGTCACCCAAGGATTTCTAATAGCCCTCGTCTTTTTACCTACTTGATCCTCTGCTGCCTTCACTACTTCATCTCTCAAAGCTACCCATTCTTCTTCTACTGTATTTCTTTCCCCCATTCCTGTCTATTGTTCCCTTATGCTCTCCCTGAAACTCTGTACAACCTCTGGTTTAGTCAGTTTATCCAGGTCCAATCTCCTAAAATTCCCCCTTTCCTGCAATTTCTTCAGTTTAAATCTACAGTTCATAACCAGTTAAAATTAGACTCGACGATTGCTACTGCAAGTATTATGCTATTAGACCTGTTCTCACATAGCATTCATCGTTAGATCACTATTTTCCTTATTTTGGCTTTGATTAATAAAAGAGGAGACACCCCACATATTTGAACTCTCTTGTGACATCGTCGTAGTATTCCCAAAGGCCATTCCATAATTCCCTGTTTGTTGCTCGCTTCTTAGCAGCTTTGGCTGACGGAGAATAAATCCATTGCGGACTTGGATCTCCTCCTGATGAACTGGGGAAGAATCAGGCATAAATTACCAGATATCTCCCTCTCTCCTCGCCCCAACATGCGAGCCATTCGCAAACTACGTCTTGGCAGGAGCAGTCATCTCTAACAATGTTTGGTATGGATGGGACCGCTATAACTGTGGAGCATATGCATCACATATAAGACAATCGGCGCGAGAATGTCAGTCACAGATAAAAATTTATCATCTAAGAATAGGACATTGCATGCGCCGAGTCAGAAAAATGCACAGTTTTTACGAATCATAAGGTTAATTATGAAAACGGAGGGCATGTGTTGGAATGCCAGGCAACGGCGACTCAGAACAACAATCTCTCTGAGGGCGCAGACGACAAGTGAGTGGTTTCCATGATTTTTCTCGGTTAAGCTGGTTGCCTGCTAATTGAATTTTCCGCATATTTCTTCACCACTCAATTTTGCAACACGATGAGGCTATGGCCTGTATTTTAACTTGCCCCTAACCTACGGCATGGTTGGTGGAAATACAATGCACAACTACTGCAGGTTTGCTGGGTTGTAAAAGGATAGCGTGTCGCTGGTGTTCTATGCACCACTCTTATATAAATGGTTTAAATGGCTCTAAGCACTATGGGACTTAACATCTGAGGTCCCCTAGACTCAGAACTACTTAAACCAAACCAAACTAAGGACATCACACACATCCATGCCCGAGGAATGGATGTGCCTGAACCTGCGAACGTAGCAGCAGCTCGGTTCCA